>NW_024097321.1:2567500-2777500 GCF_016545835.1 Crotalus tigris | reverse complement strand
GGCAACTAACAATTAAAAAGAGAATAAAAACAGAATAAGTCATTCTCAAGACACACATAATTCTCCAAGTCAGTGTTTCCCAACCTTGGCCCCTTTAAGACAGGTGGACTTCAGCTCCCAAAATCCCCCAGCCAGCTATGCTCTAAGCAAAACAAGACATTGGGTCTTCTGACTTACTCTTGTATGAATTCTCGATTCATTTTTTTCTGCTTATTATGTTGTAAATTATATGCTTGATCACAGTCAGGGATGTAATAAAGGAATATTAATGCTCTCTGGAAAGCAACTGGACCCTCTCTGTGGAAACTGGCTGTTGGAACTTGCGGTTTTATCTGGGGAAGGATCGATACAGAGATCTTGCTGAACTATTTGGAATGAAAAGCCATCCATTTCAGACAAAGCACAGCTAGTCCTTGACTTACAACAATTCATTTAGGGACCATTCAAAATTACAATGGCACTGGAAAAAAAAACTGATTTATGACTGTTTTTCTCGCTTATGACCATTGCAACATCCCCATGGTCACAGGATCAAAATTCAGATGTGTGACAACTGAGTTCATGTTTATGACAGTTGCCGTGTCCCGGGATCATGTGATTACCATTTGCAATCTTCTGACAAGCAAAGTCATTGGGGAAGCCAGATTCATTTAAGAACTGTGTCACTAACATAACAGCTGCAATGATTCACTTAACAACTGTGACAAGAAAGGTCGTAAATTGGGGCAAAATTCATGTAACAATTACCTCGCTTAGCAACAAAAATTTTGGACTCAGTTATGGTTGAAAGTCGAAGACTACTTGTAGTACAACTAAAATAATGAACTGGAGAAACAACAGAAACAGTTTTGTGCTGCCAATGAACCGGGCTGGGGGACTTGCGTATTGTTCACATGGTCCTTATTAACAGCTGGATGTCATTATTGCAAATGCTTTTTCATACACAGAGTGAGGTGGGTCCCAACTTTTTTTCCTTGCTGGAAGATGGAACTGAGAATTTTACCTTTTATGAGTTACAAACAAGTGCATTGACTGGATTCAAATTTCTAAACCAGGGGTAGGCAACCTTGGCTCTTTTATGACTCGTGGACTTCAACTCCCAGAATTCCTGAGCCAGCCATGCTGAGGGGAAAGGGAGAAGTTTCCAAGCTGAGCCATGCTGGCTCAGGAATTCTGGGAGTTGAAGTTCATGAGTCATAAAAGAGCCAAGGTTGCTTACCCCTGGTTTAGAAATTTGAATCCAATCAATGCACTTATTTGTAACTCATAAAAGGTAAAATCCTGATTAGATTTGATTGGAAAGAAAATATCTTGTATGGGCACATTTCAACTTGATCTGGTACTGTTTCAAACAGAAGGGTATGGGTGTATGTGCAATTTCTGCCCCGACTGAGACATTAAAATGAAAACTTGACAAAGGAAAGATCAGTAAAACGCTACTAATAGTCCTCAACTTACAACTTGTTGTTAAAGTCCATTCGAAGTTATGATGATTTCAAAAAAGCTGCTTACAAATCATCCTTGAAATTATGACCGCCGCTATTCTGTGTCACATGATCACATTTTGGGTGCTTGACAACTGACTCACATTGACAACCAGTTGCACCTGTTCTGAGGTCACATGACCAACATGACCACAATTCATGATATTTTTTGCCAGATTCCAGGAAAAAAAAACGCCCATTCAGAAGAATGGATTTGCTTAATAAGCATGTGGTTCACTTAAGGGCCACAATGACTCATTTTACGACCATTATTAAAATGTTTGTAAAATCAAGTCCTCTCATGCGGTGCCTCAACTTAATGACTGCAGTGACTTATGACCAAAATTCTGAGCTGTATCATGGTCATAAGTCAAAAACTACATATACACTTTCGTATGTTTCATGTTGATCAGTTTTGCTGCCTCCAATTGTATTTGCTATGGAGGACTACTGTATATGCCGGCGTATTAGGCGACCCAGCATATAAGACGACCCCCGTCTTTATCGCCGAGCCGCATTCCTAGAACGTCATCTTATACACTGGAAACTACCAGTATTTCCGGCGTATAAGATGACTCAGCGTATAAGAGGGCCCCCGTTTTTGGCGCCAAGTTTAGCGCTTCCGGAAGTCATCTTATACGCCGGCATATACGGTATATATATGATAGATTTTTAAAACTAAAATTTGAAAAAATCAAGAAGTAACAGGAGTAACAAAGTTGAGATATTTAGCAAACAGCCAAGGTATTGCAGGGGCAGAATAAGAATGAATGCATTTTATTGTTTTTTTAATCATGACTGGATCTTGCCTTTCATGAAATTCTAATTCTACATTAATAATTTCTCAGAGTTTCTGCAAATGTTACCACTAGATGTCAGTAAAATTATTATAAGCAAACTATACTTCTGCGTTCTTGAGCATGCAATACATTTTTAAGTATGCATGTATTAGGCATAGCTACTCACAAAGATCAAGAAGACTCACTGAAGTCCCATGAATTTATGGAACACAGCCTTAATATCTTTTAGTACGGGTCATTTCATATTGTTATCTGAAACATATTTTGAGCAATGTGTGTTTCCTTCAGAATTAAAACCAATCTGATTGCATTGCAACCCCCACCTCCCCCAAAAGCCTATATCAGTGGTGGCGAACCTATGGCACGTGTGCCAGAGGCAGCACTCAGAGCCCTCTCTGTGGGCACGCGTGCCATGCCCCAGAGATGGCAACCGTCCCTCTTCAACCAGCCACCCGCTAACTCGCCAAGGTCCCACATGGCCGGATGCATCCCAGCACGACTGGTTTCCCTCCCTCCTGTCCCATCCCTCCTGGCCTCGAATGCTCTGCTTTTCACAGGCATGACCCACTGCATTACCTCCTCAGCTGTCGGCCATCTGTCCAACTCATTGGCGGCTTCTCTGAACATCTGGTGGCGGGCTGTGGAGCCCCAGAGCGCACCAGTCGAGGGGCTGGCAGGCTGTGGCTGCTGAAGACACTATTGGCTCCCATGCACTTGCTGGCCTCTGTGTACGGGGGGCGATGATGTCAGGCAGCAGCCGCCCCAGTCCCTGTCTCGCCCTGTGACAATGGCACCCCAGCCCTGTCTTGCCTTGCCTCACCCTGCAGGACAAGCCTCCTGCCCACTGCCCCACCTGCCAGAGACCCCCTGGATCTCCCCAAACCCTGCCTGGCCTCCACAGGCATCCCTCACCATGAGCAACATCGAGGTGACCACGCCCACCCAGTGGGCCACACCCACCTGGCACCAGGTGATAAATAAATGGGTTTGGGGTTGCAATTTGGGCACTCAGTCTCTAAAAGGTTCGCCATTACTGGCCTACATCATCCTTGGTGGGATTAGCTGAAAATTAATGGACAACATTCATAAAAGGTGGTAGAATATGCAACACTCTTATTTTATTTTGAGTGGATTTTCAGAGTACCAGCAACTCTGGTTGTAATCTGTGACCTGGCACTAAGTACCATCGTCAACTAATGTGACCGAAGGCCACATCGGCTAGTTAACAGAGTTGTACTACAAAACACCAGAATGGTACAATGCTAGAGCATACTGCTTATATACCAAGAGAATAGTATATGGGTAACATAAGATGTAAGTAGCATCTATAGCTCCGTGTGTAGCATGTAGTAATAACAGCTTAGTGCTGAACTGCATACATATATATGAATCTCTTATGTGTAACCTTTGATAAGTCCATTTTCAGGTTCTTAGGAAGAAAACATGAGAATTTATCTAAAACCTAAAGTGCTGCTAACAGCGAATACAAATAGTACTGAATGTGACGGAACAATGAAGATTACCTATGGTTAAATTATCTATGGGGTATTAAACAAGTTTTTACAATGCACTACTACACCATACATTAGGCAACCACATTTTAGCCGGAAGAAGTCAAATCAGACTTCCATTTTCCCCTTAGTTTCCTTGGCAAAATTCTTTCTTAAGATACATTAAATCAGTTTCCCAGATACAAGATTGGCAGCTGAGGCAGTAATTAGCTAGCCATGCATCTCTAAATCATATCATGACATTTTTTTTTCTCATTCACCTAGAAAATTCACATTTCTTCCATGCTGAGCTACAAAAATCTGAAGCACTATTGGACCTCGATCCACTAGTCCTAACTCATACATAGACTGCAGTCATGTATTTCATTAATAGGTGAAGCCAGTCACTGTGCTTATAGATAATGGATTACAAATTTTTACAAACTGAGAACCCAGCCAGCTACGTTTATTCAATAAATCATAGTTTAAAAAACCACAGTTTAATGTAAAAAGTAAACCCACCTTTTATGGAAGAGGTCCCCAACCTTTTGAGCACCAGGGACTGGTTACATGGCAAGAGGTTTTTCTGCGGACTAGAGGGGGTGTGGTTTTGTGTGCTGCCTGCATCCCACGGATGAGGCTTTGCTTGTTTGTCTGGCCCAGTTGCTGGCATGCTGCAGCCAGGTACCAGTCTATGGACTGAGGGTTGGGGACCCCTGCTTTATGGCATAGTCAATGAACTATGATTAAAACAAATTAAAGCACAGGAGAAAAGTGTGTATTAATCTAGCCATGTGCACTCTGTCACATGCACATGATACATTAGGGCAGTGGTTCTCAACGTTTTCTTCGTCATGGACCTCTTTTAGATACCTTTTGCAGCCACGAACCATGGCTATAGACCACCAAGATTTAAATCATAACATTTCTTCAAGCCTTCATGGACCCTGTGATGACATCATGACCACCTATGGGTGCACAGACCACAGACTGAGAACCACTGCATTAGGATATCCAGTACTTTTTAAAACTAAAAACAAGTCAGAGTTGCAATGTGGAAAACACCCTACATCTCCTTCTGATCCTTAAATACAGTATATCTATGCTAGAGATGTTGGAACCATGCCTAATCATGTAAGGAGCCTTAACTTGTGCCAGTTAGTTTTCATGAAGCATTCTAGCCTAATTGTACTAACTGTTCAGTGCAATTCACCTTGTTTCTAATGCAGGGGTCTCCAACCCCTGGTCCGCGGACCGGCACTGGGCGCAGCATGCCAGAAACCGGGCCGCGCAAAGAAGCGAAGCCCCATCCACAGGATGCAGGCAGCACATGAAACCACACCCCTTCCGGTCCACGGAAAAACGCCTCTCCATGGAATCGATCCCTAGTGCCCAAAAGGTTGGGGGCCACTGCTCTAACGCCTAGGCAGGCCAGCAGTTGAAGAACATAGCTACTTAAAAGAACATGGCTGCATTCCACTGTAGGAAATTAGTTTAATTGTTAACTACTTATGATCAGTCCCACCTTGTTCAACCTCGTATGCTAACTAAGGCTAATCTCTGAACAATTTGCTAACTATTAATAAACCAAAGTCTGAAAGTGAATTATTAAAAAGATTAATTATTATACATATTTGTCATATGTATTCTACCTGACAGCTTGCTGTTTCTATGTACATTGGGTTTCCAGGTGGAGTTTTCTGCTATACTACTGGTATTATACTAGCATACTATATACAAGCCATTTTAAACAAACCACTGTTTAACATGATATAGGAATTCAGCCAGTCAGGTTGTTACTGAGAAAGAGATGCAAGATTTGTAATATTTGCTTTATTTACAAATAGGTAGGATGAATATATTGAAAGCAAACAGATTTCCTGCTTTTGAAATCCTGAAAAGTATCTTTTACAGCTTCTTCTCTACTAGAAAGTTGGATACCATCAGCCTCTTGCAACTAAATATAGCCAGAAGCTCTCCACATTCTTTCCATTTCAGCCTTCAAATTTTTGTTTTTGCTAACTCTGCGGGCCCACCCTTCTTCTCCAAATGGGAACCTTTTTCCTCTACCTTAGGATGAAGGCTGAGGACAAACTAGCTTCTATAGTCAAAAAAGAACCGCCAATCCAAGTGAGAGAACAGCAAGGGGAAAATTTCATTCCGCCCTTGCAGGAATATTAAAAGAGTCATTTAAGAGGAAGAAAAGTAAACAGCTCAGCAGTGATTGAGCAAGCTAATGGGCAGAAAATTATAAACAGTGCATGGAAGCCACTGAATGAAACAGTCTGAACCCTGGATAGAAAATCCACCACATTGAAATATTGCTATTTATGTATGTATTTTTAAAGTTAATTCATATGGGTGTCCATTTGCCAGATAAGATATTACTGGTTTGTTTTGTCTGTCCAATCCTAAAATTGTTTCTCAGTTATTAGTAGTTCATATAACCATCATGGTCACCTTAATAAAGCATAAACCTTCATTTTGAACTATTAGCCATCAATCTACTTGAGAGTCAGCAGCCATAATAATCCTGTCTCTGTTTAATAAAATAGTTTGGGATATTTACCTAATAAATATTTCTGTAAAAACAATATAATATATACTATGAGTACTGTTGGAACCAAGTTAAGGAATTTGTAACACAACTTTCAATGGAGAAATTAGCACTTGTTTAACTTTTTTTCACAGAATTCAGTGAAGCTTCAAAATCTTGTCGACGTTTGGCTATATATATATAGTGCACTGTTAATTATACGTTCTGGTGTCATTTTCTATTAATAATTTGTTCTTAACCAACTATATAAACTCAGAGTTTAGAAACAACTAAATAATGAACTTGTTAAACAGTGATTAAAACCACAGAAACCTTATTTGCACTGTAAGTAACCCAAATAGTAGTTTGTTGTTTTTTTTAAAAAAAGATTGTTAAATGAAATAGATAATGCCCAATGTTAAATCATGTTTTTGTTTGTTTTATGTCTCCACAGAATCTAAGAAGATTTTATATAACCATTTGGGAGAATCTACTGAATACTTGTGAAGAAAGTTGTTATCTTGGCAAGCATTAAATTGAATGCTATTTTTCAAGTGTTTTCAAACTGGGCATTTTGTTTTAAACTCTTGTCATTATAGTTATACTTTCTATAATAATCTTCTGTAATTGAGAGAGACTTATAGAAATACAGTATACTATTCCTGTAAAAAAAAAAGTCTTTTCCAATATGTGGAGGAAATTTGGGTTTAGCCCTATTAAATTATACCCATTAAAATCAAAATGACCTAAATTAGCTTAATTAGTTATGTCTCATGTTTTCCACTGGATCTATACTAATCTTTCATTACAGTATACTATTTTTATCTGTTACTGATCTTAATAATTATATTCTAATTTATTTTGTTTAAGTCCATTTTTAAAGAAAGAGATTAACATTTTATAACAAATATACTGGAGAAAAATATTCACTTGATTATATAGCCTTTATCCTGTAATGAAGCTAAATTGCATTTAAATGTTATTCTAAAAACTGCTATCTTCCTTTCTAATGGACTGATAGCCATCTACTACATACTTGTAACTATACTATGGCATATGCTTCTATTGTAAAATAAATTATTTTCACATCACTATTTTTCTATTATTTTCTATTCAGTTGTGGACAATATGCACATATTTATACAAAATACAACAATAGTTCTATGTTTGCTGGTTTGTTTTTCAAAATGTCAGTTAGAAAGAAAAAACAAGATTTGGACAGATTTTTCTGCTGACTTCCCATTAGTATTTCAAGGTCGCTTGTCCAATTGTGTGAAAATTGTAACAAAAATGATAAATGAGAAATACAGGATCCTTCATAAATGCGGGAAATAAAGCATACAGACATGCTGAAAACTCTAATACTAAAAAATTAGCTCTGTTTGGCACCAGCTAGAATAAACATTTGATGGAACAGTTTCAGGTCAAACCAAATTCCTTGCAATACACTGAGCATAATTACATAATATTATATACAGTATTTCATTTATTATATCTGGAACATCAAGAAGAGGTGCATGTCATCAGTGTCCATAGCTCCTTTTTGACATCAGGACATGCCCCTTGGCTTATCTTTTTGATATAAAGTCAAGACCTTGAAAAAAACAAAAAAAGATGGCTGTTTGACCGGTTCTAAAAAGTATAGTCTACTCTTGATTCCCACAAGGTCATGTTTTTGATATTAGAACATTTCTGTTGCTTTTGTATTTACAAATCTTATTAAGTTTGCAATCATATCTGCACTTTTCAGATTACTTCAGTAAAAACAAATATGATGTGACGGTTGTATGATGTAAATTTTTTCTGATGATAAAAATTCTCTTGACAGGTTCTCAGTCTGGTTTCCAGTGGTGCTGGCTAGTGAACATCCAATATTTTAAAAAGGAAATACAGGTAGTCCTTGACTTACAACCACAACTGAGCTCAAAGTTTCGGTTGCTAAGTGAGAGATTTGTTAAATGAGTTTTTCCCCCATTTTATGACCTTTCTTGCCACAGTTGCTAAGTGAATCACTGCAGTCGTTAAATTAGTAACACGGCTGTTAAGTGAATCCAGCTTCCCCATTGACTTTGCTTGTCAGAAGGTTGCAAAAGGGGATCACATGGTCCCAGGACACTGTGACCGTCACAAATATGAATCAGTTGCCAAGTGTCTGAATTTTGATCATGTGACCATAGGGATACTGCACCGGTTGTAAGTGTGAAAAATAGTCATAAGTCACTTTTTTCAGTGCCATGGTAACTTTGAATGGTCTCAAAATGAACTGTTGTAAATCGAAGACTATTTGTATTGTATTTGAATAGTTTTTGAGTATTGTTAATAATTCAGTTCATATGGAATGCAGTGTTGCTAAAAGAAGCACAATATAAAATAATTCTTTGTGCGTTCAAAGAGATCTGACTTATTTTTCTTCCTGTATTGTTACTCCACAGTAGGTCACCAACCTGTAAATCCCCAGAAATAATCATTAAAAATGCTTATAAATGTAAATCTGTATTTCAGTTAAAGCATTGGAATAACAGGAGTGGCACAGAAAATCAGTTCCAAAAACATTGTCAGCAGTGTAAAAAACATCTACATTATAATTGCCTGTTTTGGATGTTCCAGTCCAAAATTACAACATAGGTACTAAGTTGGAAAAATATAATCTAAGCAAATATTTAGTCTTTCCATCATCCATTAAATATTTAAAATGAACTGGTCAGATAAATCTTGTTTTGAAAGAAGTTGCATATAGATAATACTACTTTAGGGAACACTCTGTTTTTTATAACTACCTGATAAACCTGAGTAGTAAGGGATCCATATTCCAGAATTCTCCAAGTTATACCAGACATCATTTCTGGATGGTTATGTTCAATACTGAGTTTTAATGCAGTAATAAAGTGTGGGAAAAGATGAAATACAGAGATTTTTTTTAAAAAAGATTGCTATTTCTCTACTTATTTATTTAATTTCTTTACACTCCCTGCATATAATTTTCCCTAACCAGACAAATAATATTGAGAGAAAAGGGAAGCATTATCAGGGAGACATCATTAAGAAAAAGTGTGATTGTAGTTATTATTTACTTTTTGGCCATCTTGTTTTTGCTGGGACTGAATTCCCCCAATAGCATTATTTTGATCTAAGTTTTTCTTTGCCCTTATTTAATTGCTAAACTGAAAGAGGACAGAAGTTGATAATGTTTTAGTTGCTTTTCTTAATTTGCTTTCCTTCTTCTAAACCATGGTAAAGGGTTAACCTCTGGTGAATAACCTCAAACTCTGAGAAAAATCACAACATTAATCTTCTGGGCAGAACAAACATTTCAAGAAAGGAAAAAATGCTGCATACAAAGGGTGTGTTTCTAATGCCAGGAGAACAGTGCATCCTTGTGAAAATATAACTTACATAACAGAGGTAATAGAATTATTTATCTAGACTCATCAGAAGAAGTGGCAGTTGCATAGGACAAATTTATCTTTGTGGCTGTCTGACTCATGTGCAAATTATTGATCTGCAAAGGATTTTATAATTATTTGAAGGATAACCTTCTTTTGGTCTGCAAACCGGCTTCTCCTTACATTGTCATGCTTGATAAAATGCCTGGATTTTGGATCTTGTCAAATTTTATCACCTACCAAAAATAACCCCACCCACAATGATACATAGAAACCTTCCAACCAAATGCTAGAAAGCCAAGAGTAGATGTCGGCCATATAAAATTTAAGAAATTAATTTAATCTAAGGGATTGGTTTGGACAAAACTCAGCAGCACTTTTTCGTGTGGCTGCTGATAAAAACAGGATTGCCAACATGATTGCCAACGTCCGATAACAGATATGGCACAAGAAGAAGAAAAATGAAGATTGCCTTATGGCTCTATCTCAGTGTGCTACATTGGTTCACTTCTAGGAAGAGTGAGGTGATGCTCATGGTGTTCTTCACAAATCACAATCACTGAGCAAAGCAGTACAGCTGTTCTGCGTCTATGAAGATAAACGAGCATTGCCTTACTTTGAAGGAACACTTTGAACCAAGCTTAGTGAAGCTAAGTGCTCCTTTGAAGATCGGCACACAATTTATAAATAATTAGACAACCGGTTGGGTCAGTGTTTCAGAGATATTTCCTCAAATAAACAGAGAAATGGAATGAGCAAGGGTGGGAAGAAAAGCAGTGGGAACAGGAGTGACTTCTGACTTCCTGCTGGTTTCCTTGTGGGATTCTGGCAGGGAGCATTGGAAAGCCTGCCTGCCTACCTGCCTGCCTGCCTGCCTTCCCCATTCACTTTCCTTTCCAGCAGTGGCTGATGCTGCTGGGGGATAATGCAGTGAATTGCAAAACTGGCTGGGAAACTATCATGGAATATTGAAAATGAAGATCACATGTCTGAAGCAGCAGCAACCACCACTGAAGCAGTAACCACCTTGCCAAGTTTCATTCCCAAGGGAGCCATGGGTCCTGGATTTTGGACACATTCTGTAATTAGCCCTTTTGAGTACCTTGATTCAAAAATTGTTACCCTATGATGCACTGTTTCACCCA
This sequence comes from Crotalus tigris, assembly GCF_016545835.1. Classification (NCBI taxonomy): domain Eukaryota; kingdom Metazoa; phylum Chordata; class Lepidosauria; order Squamata; family Viperidae; genus Crotalus; species Crotalus tigris. The sequence continues at coordinate 2,766,662 of NW_024097321.1, read as the reverse complement.
ATTAAAGCTCATGATGAGAGTTTTAGTAGTACATAGATTCCAAAAATACACAAATGGTATTTAAACTTAATTGCTAAGCTTTTCCATTTCTGTTTTATGAAAAGTAATGATCATGATAAATCTGTAAAACAGAAATTTATTGTTCATAAAAACACCTTGGTAATTGACAAGAAGCTATGAGAACAAAGGAAGAGATATGTATTTGTCTCTAACCCAAAACACAACAGGAGACCCGCTTCATTCATTTCTTTGTTTATGTAAAATGAGTTTTTATAATGCTAACCAGTACAACAGAGAAAGAGGGAAGCCGATATTATTTGCATTTCAGTCCATATATGAATACGTATATTACTAACACACTAATTTTATAAAGAATAAGAGTAGATCATGTCTTAATTTTCTGTGCTAAAGATATCATTACAATCAAATTTCAAAATCACATTTTTGTTGTAACCTAATCATATTTAGCACTGTTATTTCAATCTATAACAAATATAAAATGTTTCCTCTAATACCCACTTTCTTCAATAACTGCAATTAAGGAAGATTTTAATTCATCTGATGCCTGCTATCAGTCACTAAAATAGCGTTAATTTCAGTTAAATGAACTATTGAGCCATCTAAAACTGCAAGCCACATAATTTAGCAAGATTCTCCTGTTGTTGTTTTTATTTCTTCACATTACATTACATGAATCTACACTTTAAAAACAACTTTTGAAATTCTGGTTGCACCACTTACAACTGGATACAAATTTCCACACTTTTAGGCCTACTGTTGGCCTTTTAGTTGGAATAGGAAACATCAGAATTCAGTTCCTTTTTCAGCTCACCTTGAAAGTGACTAAAGTACAGTAGTGGCCAAAATTGTGGAAATCTTTTGGGAAAAGTGTAGATTTAAGGTTTGATGGCTAATAACACCACTTTTTGGGGAGTAGTACCATAAAATTATATATCAATGGAAAGATAATTTAATCAAGAATGTAATGCAACAAAGTTTGTTCAATTATCTGTACGGTATTCTATGAAAAGTTATAGCCAAATAACCAGAAAAAGGAAGCACAACTTGCTTAGGTTGATATCAGGTAGCTTTACTTCATCTGATTGTAGCCAATGAGCATGAGTGTTTAGAGAGCCAATTAGGGGTCATCTTGTTTTGGCAATGAGCCAATCAGATCACAGTAGGGTTCAGTTATTGATGTCATGTACTGAACCTGAGAGGAGGACATTTGTCAGTGTATTATGTGATCGCTATCAAGCTGATTGTTGGTTTTTTCTTTCCTTTAGTGAGCTTGTAAAATGTAATAAAATTAAAGTAATGGTGCAAAGAGTTGACTGATTGCCCAGAAAGCAATGTAAAATAGTATTATTAAGTGAACAGTTATAAAGAAATAAGAAAAATTGGTGGAAACTTAACCAAAGGTGGCATTTCTACTGTACATTTTTCCCAAAAGGTTTCCACAATTTTGGCCACTACTGTATTTGACTCCACTGAAATTTTGGCAGAAATATATTGGGATCTTTGTTTATTGGAGATTTGGTTACAATAGTTGCACTAAATGCTGCAAACTACACAGGACAATAATGGGTCACACAGATAATGATCCTTTATCCAATAAAAGTTTATATTATGGGACAACCAAACTTTAAGAATGGCTAGTTAAGTCTATGCTGTGGGTAAAAAAGATTTTTCATGATTGTTTTACTTTAAATCAACTTAATTCTAACAGAACAGTTTTAAAACTGAACTTACATTACTTTAGAGTGTTTGTCAGTTTATTCACTGAAGCATGTTATTCACAGTTTGTATACAAGTAAAAATGTCTTTCAAAATGGACATTATTTCTTTTGATTATAAAAAGTTAACATAACATAAAATTTTATTTGTGCAAATGAATCCTTAGAGGAAACCTAATGAGTGGTTGCAATTATCTTACTGTAAATGATGTACATTAACTCATATGATCTGGGCTTATCCTAGTATTACCATACTTTGGGCAGAAATCTATAGTACAGTGTATTGTTGGTGGGAATTTATCGGTGATTATTTTTTTCTCAAAGATTTATATGTTCTTCTTGATTATATGCCCAATATCTAACATCCCATCAAGAAGTGTGCCTACTTTGCACAGGATAAATAAATAATAAAAATCCTTCTGAAAATTATACTTCATATAAGCAAGGTAATATCTGCTTTTGTACAACTAGATTAGTAAGCTGTCTAGAATATATTTCTATTATAATTCTAATAATTCCGTGGAAATAGTTAAAAAAATTTCTTTTGTAATATTCTAAAAACTCTTTTAAAACTACTGTTCAGCTTTTGAAGAAAGCGATTCTATATTATTATCCTGATTCAAAATAACATGATTTATTCTTGTTTAGTGAATTAAGGCCATTGTGGTTAGTAAACCATGTTTTGCATCTTAGCCAGTTATGGTTTGTTCAGCAAAGTATGATTAACACATTTGTATTGACTTCAATCCAGGAATATCATGAACATTTTATTTTTTAAATAATTATTTGACAAAATGTTCCAAATTCAAAAGCTAGCACATCTCAAATGGAATTAGGCAAACGTGATTAAAATCTATATTTTGACAGTTACTTATTCTACTTTAGAAAGATGTTTATACTATCTCTCTCAAGGATACTGTGTTTTTTTAGCTATATCTGTTAGTCATCAATTTGTCTTTCTTGATGATTGAAACCTTCAGTGAGCAGAAAACAGAATTATATATCTCATTACCATTAACACAGTGACCTGATTCTCATATTGGACTTAATAAGAGTATGAGTTCTTTGACTTCACATTTTAACCTAGCCAATGTGCTTCATAAATAATGGTTTGTGATTATTAACCCAGATGTAATGTTAAGCCAGAAAGCATCACATATAAGCCATAACATCTGAGTTTACTTTATCTAGAGTTAGTAGATCTGGCAGCAAAAATCTAGGCAGCCACTTGATAGCAAGACAAAGAAACGAAAATCTCCTTTCCTTTGCTGTCATCTGGTCTGGGTTTTTGCAGGTCAGATTTGGGATAACTTTAGTTCATGCATCCTAAGCCACAATATAACTTGGTACAATGCATAAATTTGATCACTATGGTAAACCATAGCAGTCTTGTGTTAGCCCAGCCAGTGAGATGAGTTTGGCAGTTTCATGTATGCTTCTTACATTGACCAATAAAATATAAATATACAAGAAACACCACAGATTGCTACAGATAGCAATTCCATAATACTTATCATTAAAAAAATCTTTTCAAAGGCAGATTACTAGTTCAACATCAGATCAACTACACTGTTTGACAAAAAAAACCACTTTCATTTAAAAAAAATGTTTCATGTATTCAGGAAAGAGGTCCATTTTTTCCCCAATTATACAGTAATTTGTGGTTTTCTTGTTTTTAAGCTGTTGTAAATTATCCAGAGCTATAGAAAGACAGCAAAGGGGAATTCACTTTTTTTTCCCTTGAAATGTTTCCATTAAATGCCTACTTAATGGAGAATGCAAGTTGCAGTTTAATGGAGAAGAAAAAGTCAGTCTACAAACCAAAGTTAGGAAATATAATGGATGCCAATCGGGGAAAATAATTTTGAGACCATCCCAAATATTTAAACCAGTGGTTCTCAACCTTTCTAATGCCGTGACCCCATAATACAGGTCCCCATGTTGTGGTGACCCCCAAGTGGGTGTGACCACCAATAAGAGGGAGTAGGACAGCTAGGGAAAAGGGAAAAAAATGGCGGACAGCGTGATTTGACGACCCCCATGAAATGGTCATTCGACCCCAAATGGGGTCCCGACCCACAGGTGAGAATCACTGATTTAAACCAAGGCCACTTAATAAAATGCTGTCACAACTCAGCAGGAGGGAAACAAACTAGATGAAACTGGTTACTGACCAAACCACCTTTACAAAGGGTACTCTTATCCACATTACATCTGGCTATGGTAAAAAAAATGATAATAACGGAGGACAAGAGTTAAGCAAACTTCTAGAGACCCTTCGTTTTATAATAACTGAACGCATAATCATGCATTCCGGGCAGCGTTCCGGATCAAGAGGCCAAGTGAAGTTTTACAGCAATCCGCAGGATCTATGCAATAGGTAACTACGCTCCGTGTCGCCTTCATGGCCCGGCCAGCTCAGCTATATATAAGGCTCTATTTTAACCTATCCCGTTCATTGGTTGCCGATCTTTGTGACAGCACAATCGTGCTCAGGGCAAAGTTCCACCGCCCGCCCTTCGTCTCCCCCCCCCCCCGAGAGAACGAAACTTAGGCGGGGAGTGGTAGGCGATTGGTTTACAGGGGCGGAAGTTTCCGTCTGCGAGTCTTGTATGTACCGATACTTAATCTGGTCTCCTGTTAGGCTTGCCTTTTGCAGCAAGCGGCGCCGTCGCCACCACCTCTGACATCGTGGACCAAGGACAAGGGGGTTTAGGAGTTCCGTCCCTGACGTCTCCGAGGAGCTGGCGGCGGCCTAGAAGAAATCGGAGGGGGAAGGTCCAAACTCACCACCGCCACCCCGCCTCCGCTTTCTTTTTCTAAATATATTTAATCACGGAACTTCCCCGCCTTGGTCGATTGGAAGATTCAGTGATCTTTTCGGTCTTGGTAAACGAAGGGACCGATGCAACGAGACTGGGGCGTGGGGGAGTCCCGTTGAGTAAGAATACTTAAAGAGCGCGCTGTTAATAATTTTCCTGCTAAGTATCCAGGTTGCAAAATAATCCACAGAACTTGCTGTGGTAAAGAAATGTTCAACGTGAAACACCGTTGGTGCCTTTATCTGCAGTGGTCCTTATTCTGAGATCTCTAGAGCAGAGTTCTTCAAACTTGGCACTTTTATGACTTGTGGACTTCAACTCCCAGAATTCCTCAGCCAGGCACTGTCTAGCTAAGGAATTCTGGGAGTTGAAGTCCACAAGTCATAAAAGGGACAAATTTGAAGACCCCTGCTCCAGAGGCCATAGCTTTCTGAGACCCAGTGAAATTGTACAAATACCACCGTAGGCATTTGGATTCAAGAATTTTTCCTCTGGCAAATTGGTTAGGAAAGGGAGGGGGTAATCCAAGTTGGTGCCACCATATCTCCTTGGATTGAACAATCTCCTTCAGCCATGCGAATTAGGATTTATCAAATGCAGAAGAGGATGTAGGTGAGATAAGAACTTGCCCAAAAGTTCCTGCGAGGAAAAAGCAAGCTGATGCCTGTAAATTTTTATTTAGGCAAATCAGGATTCTACGTATCAGAACTTGATTTGCTTCACAAAAAAGAGATGTGAAGCCAGCCTTGCAGGTATTGTGTAACAATGATGCAACAAGTAGTGTCACTGTTTCGAGTAGGAGTTGCTTTCCATGGTGCAGACTCAAGCAAGTATGTAGTTGGGCAAGTGGTGTAGAAATGAATAAAATTGTAACAGCACATTTTCTGTCAGATGCCAAGAGTTTTGATGGTCTAATACCGTAAGCCTTATCATAAAGCCAACCACATTTTTTTTAATCAGGGAGTTTTCAATTTACCTTCATCCTGAATAGAATACCAAATAAAAAAGATGTGTTTAAAGATATATTCAAGATTAATCCTCAAAACAAGACACTGTGACTTAAAAATTGTTTCTCTTGGTAATTTTTTATATGCTATCATAGCTGCACTGGCAGCATAGATCAAAAATCTTTTCTGTCTTCTTAAATAGTTCATATAATCAAATGGGGCGGCTTGGAAAGTAATTGTCCTTAAGTGTCTCACTTCTAGAATATAGGTAATGACTGAATAACCGTTATTGAAATTCCAACCACCGATTAGCTTTGAGCCATGGGGGTGGGGGGTGGGGTCTCAGATCATGCTCTGCTCTGAAATTTTAATTTGAACTATTTCTTGAACAGAGAAGTTATGCAAATGTTTAATTTTTCTTCCTCTGGTATAAAGGTCTCCATTCTAGTACAATCATATTACCTCATATTTGCTGTGGCAGAACCAGCCTTTCTGCTAATTCTTCTCTAGTTCCTTCTCCTCACTAGAGTTAATTAAGGGTTAACTAGAGTTAATTAATTAATTGTTAATCCAGTTAATATTCAGGGTTTGATGGTACAGAAGATCTCAAAAATGAAATGATATGGATATTTTCTCCACCTTATTTTCCAGAGAAAAAAGTATTTTGTTTGTATTGTGGTATCAATATCACTACCAGTAATTGTAGCTATGGAGAAGTTGTCAATTCTGCAACAATGTTTTCATTTTCTATCAAATCCAGTACAGTATGGAAAAGCACTGCTTTTTTTTTTAGATACATGCTTTTCTCAATCTTCCTTTTTTTCCACTTCTCTGCTCCCATCAACATCTACACTATAACAGGTTGCCACAAAAAAGAGGGAGTCAAGCTATTCTCCAAAGCACCTGAATGCAGGACAAGAAGCAACCGATGATAACCAACCAAAGAGAGAAGCAACCTAGAACTAAGGAGAAATTTCCTAACAATTAGAACAATTAATCAGTGGAATGACTTGCCTCCAGAAGTTGTGAATGCTCCAAAACACTGGAAGTTTTTAAGAAGAGATTGGACAACCATTTGTCTGAAATGGCATAGGATTTCCTGCCTCAGCAGGGGGTTGTACTAGATGACCTCCAAGGTCCCTTCCAACTCTGTTCTGTTCTGTATCCAGTACATGTACATGCATGTAAGCACATGTATGTAAACACTTTGAGAAGAAATTGAGCCTTTTCTGTATTTTGGGCAACAATATGCTAACACAGGCCTGGGAACTGCTTTGGAGATTCACACTTCATTTTGGGGCATTCTCTTGGAAGAGACTGACTACCCAGAATAAGAAAGGAGTGACAGATCACACACACTGTGCCTGCAGAATTTGGCAGCACTGTTTTCTAACACCTCACTAAAAAGTTAGCTTCCCATTAACCATCAATCTTAACTCATTATGGCATAGGATTAGACTGATGAAATGTTATGTACTTCACATCATTAAATGTGCCCTGTTGGATATGTTATTTCTCTAATCTTTATAGCCCAAAGGCATTGCCAACCTGAAGAAAGGAATGGGTTTCAGCTGACAGTGACTCAGTCTGCACACATTCAATTAAGGCATGGTTTGTTCAATCATTATTGAATAAGGTTTGTTCAACATGGTTTGTTCAATCATTATTGAAAAAGCTACATTTGGCTGGGTTCACATAACATGCTAAACCATAAAACATGGATTGTAAACAATGTATGATTAAGCTGTGCCACCAAGCCAAGACTTTAAAACTTTGTATATAATAAGATACATTTCCAGTCTGATTGAGAAATATCTTGGAGATTGTGCAGTCCAGCCCTGTAACTCAGGGGTCTGCAACCTTGACAACTTTAAGACTTGTGGACTTTAGCTCCCAGAATTCCTCAGCCAGCATAAAATTGTCAAGGTTGCAGACCCCTGCTGTAACCCTTATGCAGGAAGCCATTTTTTTCAGAATGCCTAACAAATGGTCATCTAGCTTAAACATATCCAGCAAAGGATAGACCACAACTTTCCAAGGCAGTCTGTTCTATTATTAAACTGTGCTTTAGGAAACATTTCCAAATGTCCAACTAAAATATACTTCCTTGTAATTTAATTTACTCACTTTCTGGAACAACTCTGAATAATTCTGATCCAGCATTTACTTGGAAGCCCTTTGGATTCTTGAAAGTAGCTATTGTACCTTTGACCTGTCTTCTTTTTCCCCAATTAAATATAATCAGTAATTTTAGCTATTCCTCAAAAGAGCTTCCTTTCAAGGCCCTTGTCATCCTGGTTACTTTCCTATGAATATGCTTTAGTTTGTCAATCTGCTTCCTAAACTTTTCCCATGAGTTTGAACACAATACTGTAGTCTGTACTGTGCAGAATAGAGAAGAGCAATAACTTCTTTTCATCCTCAGATTATTACTTCGGTTGATGCAGCCTGGGATTAAAGTTGCTTCATTACAGTCATGTCATACCATTGGCTCATGTGGCATATGATCTATAAAAACACCCAGGTCTTTTTTGCATGTAATGCTGCTCAATATGATTTCCTTATCCCCACCTCACTCTATCCTATATTCATACCTTTAATTTTTTGTACCCAATATAGGACTTTGCACTTATCACTGTTGAAATTGGTGGGACGACTATATTTTCTGTTCTAGCTTGTCAAAATGCTCCTAAATTTTGACTGTGTTCTCTAAAGTGTTTGCTGTTTGTGTTTATTATATCAGCTGCAGATCTAATAATTGAATCCTTGCCCTAATCAACAAAGTCATGCATGAAAGTGTTGAATAATACAGGTGTGACACTTCTTTCCAGCTGGGTACAGAGCCATTGACTAAATTCATCCATTCGTTGGATAAAATTCACTGTGTAAAATTGATCAGCCAGTTCTCCATCTAATAATAGCATTATCTACTTTGTGTCTCTTGCCTATCACCCAGTGGTCATCTGGATTTTTGCAGTTGAGTAGATAACTAAATTGTCTTCATATGTCAAGTAGGACATAATATGACTTTGCCTGATTTGATTTCGTGTGCTGCATAAACCAGACCACACTAGGTTGTTCAGCAATCCATTCTTAAAACAAACTGTTATTTTCAGAAACAACTTTGGTCTCATAGCTGAGAAGGCAGGCAGGCAGGCAGGCAGGCAGGCAGGCAGGCAGGCAGGAAGGAAGGAAGGAAGGAAGGAAGGAAGGAAGGAAGGAAGGAAGGAAAATGTATTCAAACAAGGTGGCTATCTACCTAATAATATACTTCCTTGACTTATTAGGCCCTGCAAAAAATATAGGCAACTACTAGATAGCAACTAAGACAAACCAAAAACCTCTAAAGGTTATTACCATCTCATGGACGTCTACATTTTTGCAGCCAAATCGGATAGTCCTAGGGACTATATGCAAATCTTTCAGAAAGGATTGATTTTCCAGATCAAAAGATATTGTGTAGTTCTTAAAGCAGCCTAGTTGCAATTCAAAGTATCATGCATTAACATCATGAATAAAATTAACATTTTAACAATTACAAATGTATTAGAATACAAAAAGAAATAGAGACAAGAAAAAGAAGTCACCATCAGAATGTGGTTTAGCAGAATGTTTTGACAGGAGTTGCTAATAAACACTTTTTGTTTACTGTTCTGCTCATGAATCATTGTTAATTCCTCCACAGTGGTGTTCCTCAGGCTAGGTGTGTCATAAGGAGAGACTGAATAAACCATCCATTTTCGATGACCTCAGTGCTCCGTGTTGCCAGGTGAGAGAGAGAGAGAGAGAGAGAGAGAGGGAGAGAGAGAGAGACTTCTCTTTGCCTTTTCCTCTAATCTCCCTCCCACAAAGTTCACTGAGGCTCCATAATTCTTCATTTGCTTCTGAAATTCGACTCCCAAAGTCCCAGAGGTTGACTAGATAAGGAAGGAGTTCTACAACAAATTATCTGCTTCCTGAATTCCTTAGATAGACAATATGGTGTGACTGTGCAGGTTTTATAGGGGCCAATTCAAACAGCTAAATATTGAACTTTTTTTAAATATTTGAGTTGGTTCTTTTACATTTAGCTTTAAGTCTCAAAAGCAGCCTGTTATGCAGAAATTCAGAAGATAGTCTTTCTCTTCAACCAGAAAAATATTCTGTGGCTTAATCTCTGCATGTCAAGCAATATGAGGGGGGGGGACTAATAAAAATCCATCTTTTCTTCAGGATTTTGATAGTTAGGAGCCAGTCCAACTCAAATGCGCAAGGAAGCTGGAATTCTTTAATAAAGAATAGAACTGCTGAAGTTAGATACCTGGATTTTAAAAATGAAGATTATATAATAAAGCAATAAAACAGAGGAGGTCATTTTCTTTATGCTTCATGCCTAATGGCAGAGATCTCTGGCTGGAGATTTTAGAAGTTAAAAGTAACCATGGAGTTGCAATCCGTATCTAGGAGAATGGCAGATTCATTGTTTTCTTGTGTACTGTATCTCTGATCTCAAACTTGGTTCTACCTTGAGGGCATCTGAAGACATTTACAGGGCAAGAGGCTTCTGAATCTCTGCAAAGCATTTTGAAAACAATGCATCAGGATCCTGTCTGCTTCTGCCAGTCTCTCACAATTGAGAATAAGAACCAGAAATAATTACTCTGAGCTGCTCCACATAACGTTTTGCATACTGGAACATATGTGCCCGATTGAAAGAGATGGTCCTTTTCATCTCTGCTTATTTAGATTGGGCTACAGGAGAGAAATAAGAAACTGACAAGTTAGCATTTTACTATATTTACAGGGCCTGCCAGGGCAGGGGAAGTTCAGGTGCTGGAAGAGAAAGCTAGGATTTGCCTCCCATGGAGAAAAAAAACTTATTCACAAGCTTCTCAGTCCACCCTAGGTCATATCTGAAAATGTTTTAGAATGGAAGTGCCACATGGACCTTTTTAACTTTTTCTCAAAACTTTATGATGGTTGGGATATATCCTGTTGGTATCTCATGACAGGCTTCTTATATCAACACTCTCCATATCTACACTATTTCCCTCCATGTGCAACATGGACAATGTTCCTTTGTAAAAGGATAGGTATCCAGTTTCCTCCAACTTTTTTTTTTTTAACTATAACTCCCATGCACCCATGGCATTTGTCATGGCAATTGAGTTGATGGGAGTTCTGATTCAAGAGTTTGGAAGTTTAACCCAAGTTGCTTGTCCTTGAGATAAAGTGATGGGAGTGGTATGGAGGACATCAAATTGAGAAAGCTACTCTAAGAGCTTTAGAGAAACTGGATCAGTTTCGGAGAGGAGTATGCCAAAAGTGTACACTGAAAGTCAGTGTTTCACTAACACTGCCCTTGCTTGCACCAGACCTAAATTTAGCAAGCATGTGGTATCGCACAACAAATAGGGTGTCTTTAAGGTAGGTGCGTTTTTGGATTCCTGCTTCTCTTTTAATACTCTTTGATTGTAAACTCCTAATGAAAAATCAATGTGGAATTCCCATAGATGCAATACATCATACATGTCTAGGTATTATTTTCCATAACACAAAGATCTGATGGCAAACTGAGTGGGAGTCAGCTTTAAAAAAAAAAAAAAAAGCTTAAAAAAAGCCAGACAGTTATTTTGTTGGCATCATATTTCCTATACCTTTTTATTTCACTTCTATGTCATTTGATTATTTCATTAGAAATAATCTGCCAAATTCTTCGTATGTATAGGAGGAACATTTTTTTAAAAATTTATTTAACGAATTTACATAGCTGCCCAACTCACACATAGATAAATCCTTACCCCCTCTTGCTGGTGATTTCCAAACAGCTCTTTTTCTTAAAATGTCATCTTTGATTTTCTTAATTTCTGATAAATTTTGGAGTTCTGACTGAAGCTAACCTGAACTATTGAGATCATTGAAAGACAGCTTGAGTTGGCTTAAGGTATTATTACATTAGTGTGCTTGTCACCAAAAGTTATTTCTACACAGATATGAAGTTATGCTGCTCTACTTCTAATTCAGTTCTCTTCCCAATTCCATGAATTGTACAGTAAATGTTATAGAGGCTTAGCATAGCATGTGCACTTAGCATAGCATGTGCACTAACCAACTCATGCGAGAATACCTGGCTAGTGAACAACAGTGTTTGACCCAACTAAGAATGCAAGATTTGACCTATTTTTTTTTTAAGCATTGTTACAGTACTTTTAATTGCATAAGTTAATTCAGTTCTTCTCCAAAGCAGTTACTCAGTACAAAATACTCTCTGTATTTTTAAAATGAGGTGAAATATTTCTCTAATTGCTCATACTTGTGGAATGCTTGACTCTTAAATCTGGACTCAGGAAGTTTGCAGTTTGCTTGCATAATGGGAAGAGGTAAGTGCTAAGTTTCAGTGTAAAATGGTTAGCAGACAACAAGCAGGCACAGGCAGATAGAAAGAGATGGAAAAAAATAGCAACTTATTTTGTTCTAAACTTTTTTTCCTGAGCTTCATAAATGTGTTTTACAGTAGTTTAAAAGATTTGTGTGTCTGAACAAATAATTGAAAGCAAATGGGATATTGTTAACAGCTTCTTCATTTATGCAGCCTACAGTTTTTCCACTGTATATAGCTCTTTTTCAATCCAAACCAATCTCTGTCCCCACCCTTGTCTCTCCGAGCAAGCTTTGATTATTCTAAATTGGAAACTATTTAGCTGTCAGAATAACAGAATAAGAGTTGGAAGGGACCTCGGAGGTCATCTAGTCCAACCCTCTGCTCAAGCAGGAAACCCTGCACCATTTCAGACAAATGGCTGTCCAATCTCTTCTTAAAAATCTCCAGTGGTGAAGCAAGTTATTCCATTGATTAATTGTTCTAACTGTCAGGAAATTTCTCCTTAGTTCTAAGTTGGTTCTCTCCTTGTTTAGTTTCCATCCATTGCTTCTTGTTCTGCCTTCAGGTGCTTTGGAGAAGAGGTTGACCCTCTCTTCTTTGTGGCAGCCCCTGAGATATTGGAACACAGCTTCAAGGGGAACACCTCTTCAAGACTACTATAAATCAGAAAAATAGCTAAGTCATCATCAGTTTGGAAAGTCAGTGGTGAGATTTAAATGAGATTGCAGGTATAGCCTGGCTCCAACCTAGAGCAGGTCTTTACACAAATGGTCCTTCTATCCTGACAACCCCTCCCTGAAGTTGTGATCTACTGTGGTCAGCTAAGAATTATGATGTTGGTACAAGAGATATTACTAACCTTTTCCTGCCCTTTTGTTTTCCTCATAATACCTCTAACCTTGATTCATAATAAAAAATCTAAAAGGAAAAATGATTAGGATGGCCATGCTTCTTGATTATTTATTTATTTATTCAATTTATGTCCCAGTTTTCATTCAGGAGCTCATGGAAGTTGTACACAATGTGCCTTCCTCTTTTGTCCCATAAGTCCCTTTTCAGGTGGGCTGAACGGAGAAATAACAAGTAGCTCTAAGATAAGCAATGATTTCCCATGGTTGAAAGTAATATTAAATATAGGCCATCCTGTTCAGCACCTTAACCACTATACCAGACTGACTTGGATAAGATTCTGGTAGCAGATAAAAATAAATATAACCCTACTGTACAATCGAGATTGCTAATATTTGTCCTTTTATGATACAGTGTTTTTTTAAAAAAATATATCAATTGATTCTGGAAGACTGTCACAGTAAAGAGGCTATTCTTCACTACCACACTGCTATATGCTAAAGGATGCTTGAGGAATATAGCTAATGAATGATCTTCTGTAAAAACTAATTAAGCACCCACCTACTCTGCATACAGATACGGGCATTTTAAAAAGACTAGACTGCAACTTTTCATTTTTACAAGTTTGCTATATTCATGGATTTTAAAAAATCTATATTTCTGAGAGCCATTCTTTGTAATCTTTGAAGTAGTACCTACTAGACTAGATCCACAGGGTAAGATTACAGGATATGAATTGTAAAAAAATCCAGACAAAGCCAAGATGGCAACAAAGTGACACCGAAAACCCTATTCTTTGCTGTCATCCAGTTGCCTGGATTTTTGCAGCAGTGATGCGAGTTCTACCTGTGGGATATTGAAGTCCAATTCATATGGAATTCCTAAGGTTGGGAAAGTTCCCCTTGACATACACCTTTGCCATTTCAATGAAAAGCAGGCATTTTGTAATACTGAAATTCATACTTTGATATATAAAACTATTTTTCATAACCTTTCCCCTATTTCTAGCAATGCAGAATCGCGGTAGCAGTGAGATGGCAGGCATAGAAAATAAATGAATGAATGAATGAATGAACTTCCAGTATTAAGATAAAGTTAAAACTGGGCAGTTTCCCTAATATGCAGTGGATAAATCTTTGAAAACACTCAACAAATACTTTTCCCCATTGATTTGCATAAGAACTTAGGCATCTGATTAATGTTGCTTCTGCTTAAATATTCAATCGAGTTGGAAGGATTAGCCATCCACAATTGCTACCTATTTTATAAACATATAAATAACACCTCCTCTCCCCAAAGGGCTTTTGGTTTACAAAAATAATAATTATGTCACAAGGGAACTCCTCTGCCTTTGTATAATTAACTAACTGAAAATAAACCTCCAGTTTTACTTAGACCTCAAGCATTTGCTGGCTGCCTGCAATATAATATTTATATGTTTCAAAGGAATCCCTTCCAAGAAATTCAAAACAAAGCATGTAATTTCTCATATGATTTCCATATCAACTCGTGGGAATGGCAAGTAGCCAAAGATTATCCAATAAAGTCTGGGGATTACTGGAGATATATGAGTTCAAATCATCAATATTACATATCCCTTGCATATTAAACATGAATAATAAAACTTAACGTGCCTATCTTGAATTTTTTAATAAACATTAATACATTTCTTGATTATTCAAAATACTTATATCCAATCATTCCAAAATATTTACACTGCTTGGAGCAGTTTACAAAAATCAAAAGAAACAATCCAAAGCTGAAAATAGAATTAGCAAATAAATTTACAAGGAGCCACTGCAGAAATCACCATCTTCCTGAAAACAAAAACTACTTCTAACAGTCCAGCAATGATAGATGCTAACAAATAAATAGACAATTTCTTGGATCAAAGGAGTCCACCATGTGAAGATGGCCATTAAGTCTTTTAATCTCATTCGTGCCTTCACTACATATTGGACATATATCCTATCATAACCTATGAAGTAAGCAGCTGATACTTGTGGTGTCCCCTTAAGTAACACGTGGAAAACATTTGTTCTGGAGATTCATCTGGCCCACAAATCCTGTCTACCTAGTCAAATCTATTCCCCAAAGCCATGAGATATATCTGCAAGCATGGCTCAGTCTTTGGGACATGATATATTCCCTAAAAGCTATTCTGGATAAGAAAATGGGTGGTATATAAATTTAATTAATTAACTAATTAATTAATTAAGAGAAGTTGAGATTGCAAAAAGCTATCCTCCAAATAGAAGAACATCTACTCTCTTCTCAACTGTGCTACACCATCAGCAGAAGACAACAGTACAGCAGAAGACCACTGAGAGCACAATGTGCAGTTATCCCAGCAGACTGTCAGGAAGCACAGCTCTTTCACCCAAACCACGGCTGCCCCATTCAAAAAAGAAAGAGGTCAGCCAAAGGAGAACCCGGTTTGCTTTCCTCCAGCTTAAGGGCAACAGTCTGTTTATGAGTAAAGTTTTCTTCATGCAGGGGAAGGGAACTGTCATTCACTTCTGCCTTCTACAAGAAAAATGCAAGTGTCAGGGGTTGGGCTTCCTCTTCCTAAATTCTAAGCCCCTGACTATCCAGCCTGTTAGAGGAAATGAGGGACTGGATCCAGCCCTCAAATCATATTCAGTTCCCTATTCTGGCTTAAGCACTTTGGACCTAAGCCATTTATGGATTTCAAGGTAATCGCCAACCTTTGTGCTCAGAAACCTTTAGTTCTCAGTGCCACTGTTGACTATTCAATATCCCAAGAGAACGTCCCCACTAAACTCTTAGGCTGGTCCAATTTTTTTAAAATAGGCTTCTCTAGGGAGCCCTGCAAGTAATAGCCTGGACCAAGAATGTGTTTCCTCGCCCATTTCATCTTGCTTATGAAGTTATTTAGACTGGTCTCAGGCTGACAAGATGGGACAGTGATGTTATCATTGTGCAGAACTTAATAAATTGCAGATGTTCTAAACATAAATAAACGATTATGATCATTTTTCACCACAGATAACAATGGTATGTTCTAGTGCCAGCACTGCATGACATCTATTGAAAAGACTGTAGGAAAATACTGGTTTACCCAAACATTACACCGTGTTTACACACGTGCAGTTCAGTTGAGATCTTCCCTTCTGCTTCCCAAAAAGAATTTTCCATATTTTTCCTGTTTGATGACCACTGGCCTTTCAAGTCAAGAATAGCATTCTCAAAATCTAAATTAATCCTAAATTAATTAATCTAGAATTACATTACACTTAATCTTATTCATTTCAATAATAGGCTAAAACAATTTGTTAATCCTTGCCCATTTAAGTCACAGGAAGTATCCCTACTGAATCACATTGCAATGAATTCTCAGATTGAACAATGTGTGAATAAAAAAGCACATACATGGAAGGCAATCTGAGTGAAATTATCTATATAAATAAAAATGTAAATATTTGTTCAAAATCTTAAATCTCTGAAAGTTCTTCACCGATTGCTTTGAAATTTTGAAACAACGTTGCATTCGAATACGCACATGTTTTTATATACCCATATTATATAGATGTCACACCTGTGACAGGTAAAAACATGCTTTTTTCAAAAACAGTGCCATCTGTTGGACATAAAAGCAACACACGCTACATGCGCTTTCTCTTTTCTTTCTTTTCCATTTAACCAGACTGAGCGACAGCAACGTGTGGCCAGGTACAGCTAGTATGCAATAAATGTTAAGGCTTGTTTCACACAAGCTTGGTAGGTACCTTCCTTTCCTCCATCTTTGCTTCCCAGCTATAAAGATAAAGTATCTATGGCTGAAATGATGAAGTGCAATAACAATTTCAGCTATTATTCTAACAATATATACAATTTATTTTAGCAAATTACAGAAACATGTAAAGTCACCAAATGCTTTGACCGCATTTTACACATGGAGGTGTGCATGCTTCATGGCTCATTAGGTGTTTCTCTCTTCAATCATGTCAGCAATGACACAGTTCAGAAGAAAATGAACATGATGCCAATACCAGAGAAAATACAGGAGAAATGCCTAGAGCGGTAAGGCCATGTTCTATGCGCAGCACCCCATCGCCTTCTACTTTACTACAGATGGCAAGGGCACACATGGAAGGCTGAAGCAAAGATAATGTCATGGTTCCGATGAACAAGTCCAAATAAATCAGAACTCTAAGGCTTGAGATTTCATCAAAGAACATGCTTATTGGTTACATAGTATTGGCAAGGTCACAAGTGAAACCAAGTCTGAAGATCCCTTCAGAGAGCAACAACATTACAAAGTTAAACTTCCCAGCCCAGTGTTATGCAATTAGCTATGTTCCCCAATAGAAGAGTTTGGCGGGTTTTCTAACTAAATGCTCCTGCCCCTATCTAACTGACAGAAATGACCTTGGTTCCCACGGGACAGTAAAATGTTTAAATTAATGGAAATCCTCTATCCCCCTCCCAATTTTGTGGCAACTTAGAACGAAGAAAATGGCTGCAACCAGGTTCGTTGCAGAGTTGACAGATAGCAAGATACAATACACATGAATGTGAAAATGTCCAGTTGGATCAGAATGCTGTATTTGATCATGCAAGATGGCGCCTATTGACTCAAAAAGTAGATCCTGCAGCTGCAGAAAAAATGTTAGGATGGTGATGAAAGAAGCAAATAAAGTTCCAGTTTGACATTCATTATGTGGATATTTACCCACATATAGCATGCACACAAACTTCTTCTTGCTATGCTGAGTCCCACAAATACATACACACACTCATAGAGCTCAGGTTCCAGGTTTCTGATTTCCTATAGTGGAAAATTAAAATCCACATGTGGAGTCTCTGGAAGAAGAAAGGAAGCTCCCCCCCCCTTTTTTTTTTTTTAACCTTTAACCAAGGAGAAATTATTTGTGAATAAGGGTGACATTTTCCAGAGCTCTTTCTTATTCAAACCTACAATTTTATATAGAAAATATTTCTTCCACACATTGAACTATGAATTGATCCAAGTTATCTTTGGCACCATTTTCTCTTCAATAATACTATACTTAGTGCACAGACAAAGCAAACTTGGAGATTATAGCATCAGTGGCCCAAAACAGTGGATTGAAAAATTAATCCATTAGGCTGGGATCACTCTGCACAAACTGCTTAGCTCTCAGTTCACCATTGCAATATTTTGTTTCATTTGGTTAAATGCATTCTACCTGAACTGTGAAAATGCAACATTAGGTAAACCAAATTGAAGGAATTTATATCTCAGCTACAAATTAATGAGGCAAATGCCTAAAGCATATATCAAAAGTTAAAAGAATTGTCTGATAGATTGAAAAAAAATAAAGTTATAAAAATCTAAACACTGTTCTAAAAAATCAGAAAATGGGAAGTATCCAGACTAAGAAGGCCATTAACTGGACTGAGTGGCAAACATATTATTTTACATGTGCTCTGATTTTTCATTGGCAATGTGTTAGTAATTGTGGCACGTACCAAGGAAGCCAATGCTATTATCTTTCCTGTGTGCAATAGTATTTTTCTCCTTTGCTTTCATCTATAGCAGCGGTCTTCAAACATGGCCCTTTTATGACTTGTGGACTTCAACTCCTAGAATTCCTCAGCCAGGTACACTGGCTGAGGATTTCTGGGAGCTGCAGAAGTCATAAAAGGGCCAAGTTTGAAGACCCCTGATCTATAGTCTTTAAAATCTCATAGTGTTCATAGTTGTCTATGACCAATATTCAGATGCATCCTTTACACCTGTGAAGATATTCTACTATTCACATCTCAGCTATCATTCTGCGCTGGCTTACAGCTATTTTTTATATAATGGCAATACAGATAGCATATTTGTTTTAACTTATCCTCCTCCATTATACAAAGTGTGTGTAGGCGGGGAGTGTGCAGGTATGGATGGGTGTGGATGGATAGAGACAAAGAGAACCACTGAATCATATCTTTCAAAGACCCTGGAGCACCAGAAAACTACCAGATGACTGGAAAAGGGCTGATGTGGTTTCTGTCTTCAAAAAAGGGGGAAAATGTATCCAGGAAACTACAGACCTATCAGACTGACATCAATACCTGGGAAGATTCTGGAAAAGATAATCAAGCAACAAATCTGCAAACACCTAGAGGCAAGCAACGTCATGACCAGAGGCCAACGTGGGTTTGTCAAAAACAGATTGTGCCAAAAAAATATTACTGCATTGACAAAGTAACAAAATTAGTGGACCAGAGAAATGTGTAGATATAATTTACGTGGACTTCATTAAGACATTTGATAAAGTAAACCACAAACTATTATTTGATAAGATGTAGAAAAATGTGGGTTAGACAACATCACCACCAGATGGATTCATAAATGGCTGACCAAAATCAAGCTGGCAGGAACAGCCAACATTCCAGAAGATAAGCTCAAGATCTAGATGGTTCTCAACAGACTTGAACATTGGGCCTTATTTAACAAAATGAAATTCAATGGTAAGAAAAGCAAGGTTCTATATTTAGGCAAGAAAAACAAAATGCACGTATAGATTAGATGTACCTGGCTCAATAGTAGTAACTGTGAAAAGGATCTTGGAATGTTAGTGAACAATCCCTTAAATATGAGCCAGCACTCTACTGCAGCCACTAAAAAAGCCAGGGCAGTCTTAGGCTGCATTAACAGAGGGAAAGAATCAACATCACATGAAGGTTTAGTACCACTTTATAATGCTTTGGTAAGACATGGAATATTGCATCCAGTTTTGGTTGCCACAAAAAAAAGATCTTGAGACTCTAGAAAAAATGCAGAGAAGAGCAACAAACATGATTAGGGGATTGGAGGCTGAAACATATGAAGAACAGTTGCAGGAATTGGGTATGTCTAGTCTAATGAAAAGAAGGAGTGACACCATAGCAGCATTCCAATATCTAAAGGGCTGCCATAAAGAAGAAGGGGTCAACCTATTCTCCAAAGCACCTAAAGGCAGGACAAGAAGCAATGGCTGGAAACTGATCAAAGACCGAACCAAACTAGAATTAAGGAGAAATTTCCTAATAGAACAATCAATCAGTGGAACAGCTTGCCTCCAGTAGTTGTGAGTGCTCCATTACTGGAGATTTAAAAAAAAAAGATTGGACAACCATTGGTCTGAAATGGTATAGGGCAAGGGTGCCAAACTGCCGGCCCACAGGCCGGAAGCGTCATACCAAAACCGCGCCCATCCCATTGCCGGCAATGGGAAAAAAGTCACGATACTTCGCAACACGTCACGTGATATTGAGATTTTGACACTCGTGGTATAGGGTCTTCTGCTTGAGCAGGAGATTGGACTACAAGACCTCTGAGGTCCCTTCCAAATCTGTTATTCTGTTATTAATTAAGGAAAGGATGAATACTGTGTAACCATTAGCAGCAACCTGCCTGTTCAGAGTTAATGCAGTACAGACCAACATTTTATCCAATTTAATTGAGCAGAATTACAAAGGCTTAAGCAGCAAAACAAGCCTGTCTATTGGGTCTCTGAAGATAGAATGAATCAAATTGCATAACATCTATTCCCTGTTCTATGTTTCCTGAAGATGTGAGAGGTCTGTTTTCAAAAATCAGTGCAATTTTTAAATTAGAAAGATGGAACACAGTTAAATTGTCTACTGTAAGGCTCTCTCTAGAACTGTCTTCTCTCCATAGTACTTCCAAAGGAAAAAAAAACCTAGTTCTACTAAACAAGAGACTCTTTTTTTGCTCCTTGAGCATTTTTTGTTTGTGTAAAGAGGAAAATGGAAGAAGCAACTTTAAAAAAAAACCCATCATAGCCCATTAACATCTGAACCACAATGTGAAAGAGACAATTTGTCGATCAGGCAGGATGATTGCTGAAGAAAATTCTTGATTGCAATCTGTACTTACTACCAGTGAAAATAACTTGTCTCTAGCTAACATCTATGTTAGTTAACAAATACAAATAAACAGTGAATTCAGTGAATATTTTTCCAAAAAGATTGTGCATATTTTCTTTAGGCCAAACAAAACTGCAGCTGCCCAGTTTCAATACAAAACAGGATCTACCCAAATAGAAATCTACTGATCAGATATCCTGATTAAAAGTCCTTGATCTGTGGTTAGCACATGCAGATAGATAACCTTTATTGTCATTTTTTACTGTGAGCACATTGGCACACATTAAAAATGAAATTTCTCTCAAAAGTGCACACATAAAGGACACACATTTAAACATGCTATATGCAACATACATATAAACCTACATCCTTACATATAAATAATATATAAATATTAATCACTGTCCATCTTGAATACAAAGAAGCTTGAGAGTTCACAAGGTTAATGCTGTATGGAATGAAACTATTGCTAAATCTGGATGTTCTGCTTCGGATACCACAGAGCCTCCTCCCAGAAGGTAACAAGGAAAACAGGTTGTGAGGAGGATGTGTAGTGTCCCAGACAACCCTGCAGACCTGCTCAACCATCGCTTATATGCTATGTCCTGGGTAGAAAGCAGTGAACTGCCAATAATCTTTTTTGTTATCCTCACCACTCTCTGCACCACCTTCACGTCTGAAGCAGTGATGCTTCCAAACCAAACAGTAATGTTGTATGACAGGATACGCTTGATCGTCCCTCTGTAGAAAGTGGTAAGGACAGGGGAAGGAAGATGTGCAGGTGCTGCTGTGCTCGTCTTACCAGTGTCTCGCTGTTGAGTGGCCAAGCCAGCCTACTCATTAACTGCACACCCAGAAATTTGATGTTGGTAACCATGTAGTGCAGATAATGGACCAATGCTCTAAAGGCAGAGTAGGCATTGGCAAGAGGGCCAGCAAAGTTCATTCCAGTACAGTATTTTGCTGACTCAAGTGGGTCAATTACTGTTTAATTGTGACCCATTAGGTTTGTAACCTCCCATGTACTTGCATTGGTCTTTTCTGCTTTTTTCCTGTTCCAGTATCCTGCACAATGACTTTTTATTGGTAACATCAGGAGCCACTTATCTGAAAGCAGCCTCAGTTCGAGGTTAAAATTTCAGCTATGTGAGTTAAAACTGAACTAAGCAAATTTAATTTTAAATATCTTGTGGCTTAACGTATGCATTCATTATTCGGTAATAACACCAGCACAATGGAATTACTATGCCTGCCAAGGTGCTATGCATGGAAGAATGAGTATTAAAGATTTCATGGGGTACAGGAAACCTTGTGTAGAAAAGTTGAAAGGCATGGAATGTACAATGAAAAGAACACTGTAATGAATTTCTAGAAAGGTAAGTAGCAGGAGTTTTGTGGCTGCTTGAAAACGATCAGATTGTGCTTTTGTGGGTAGGAATGGGCAAAATGGGCAGAAGATAAATAAAGATCCAGTGTAGATCTTTAAGTGATTTATAATATATCAGCAGCAATGTGTGATCCCAATGGGAATCACTAAGCAGCTAAAAGAACTTTATAAATTAAGTAGCTAAAAATATTTGGAGGAAAGTAATAATGTATTGTAAAAGATTTAGTGAGCTTGGAATTGAAACTGATCATGAAAATATAGGCTATGTATACATATAGCTTCCCTGAGTCATTGAAAGTCAGGTGGCATACAAATTTAAATTATTGTGGTTGGTCTCACAATCATCCAGATGTCATCCAGATGGGATTTGGCATTTTTGTCCATTTATCAAGTCCTTCTACAGGACCTGGGATTATTATTATGGTTGGTCATATAATTTATGGTGGGTTGCATAGTCAGCTAGGTTTTTAGACTGAATTTTATCCACCTATCAAATCCTTCTGCAATTGACCAATGGTGATTTTGACAATGTCGATGGTGTTGGCCAATCCCGTGTGTTTTGGGATTGGAGCAGTGATGGGATTCAAATATGTGAACAACCGGTTCTCTGTGTGGATGCCGCTCCCGGAAGTCCGTTCTGGGCCTGGGCAACAAAAAATTAGCTACCGGTTCTGCCACAGTGGTGCAAACTGGATGAATCCCACCACTGGATTGGAGCCAATCTCATCCAGTCTTGTACCTATTACCATTACAATCTTTGCTTTCTTTTGCCACAATCGTTCTATTTGTAGGCATTTTTATTTTGTGATTTTTTTTCAGTTTATACTGCAATTATTAATCTGTGCCTTCAATGCTTTCCCAACTCAATAGAGTGGACTTAGTCACAATCCTGCCCCCCTTCTAGAACACAGTATCACAATCGCAATGATGGCATCCACACTGAGAGCAGCCAATAGCATCATTTTCAATATAAGGAATAACTTCCTTCATAATGGATCATACTACTAACACAGAATGCATATGGCAGTAAATACTATAACGATCCCTCCTCCATTCTTTATCACATTGCACATCCAAACAGACTGGGTGCATTCGCCAAATGTCAGAGTTCTGTAAAGAAAAAAACAAAGTAGATTCACCAGGCTATTCACTTCTAAATTGGAATCTATGAAACCCTATGCCACAATTAATGTTATTAGATTTAAACTAGTTATATCTTGTCTCTGAATCATAAATATTGATTCATGGAAATACTTAAGTCCCTACTTTGACACGGATTATTTTATCAGAAAATCTAGGCCGCTCCATCTTCTTTTGATCTCTAGTCCTAATTAAGCACTGCAAGCTGATTCTGAATTGCACTTCCTCTCATTCCATTTATGAAACAAGCAAGCCATCACAACCAGGATCCCTCTGCCCCTTTCAGCCAGCTATCAGTGAACTGGAATGTGGAAGCTGAAAGGTCTTTCCCCCTCAGGAAACTTATCTTACATATGTCTATATATGGAAATTCATGATTAAATCATTATGAAATCATCTGTGTATTTTGTTCACTTCTCAGAATAAGTCAATCTAGATTTCCCAGAAGATGGTAAAAGACAGGAAGACCTGGAGGAACGTTGTCCATGGGGTCGCGATGGGTCGGACACGACTTCGCAATTAACAACAACAACAACAGATTTCCCCTAGGTGAAATGCTAAAAAAAGTGCATGGATGTAAACGCTAATCTTGAGTAACCTGAACACAAAAGACACAAATACATGAAACTGTATTCATGACTGGACAGATTGAAGAATCCTCATAATGCCTAGTTCAGGTTTTCTCAATCTCAACAATTTCCACATTGTTGGCTGGGGAATTCTGGGTTTTGAAGTCCATTAATCTTAAAATTGTCAAGGTTGAGATACACTGGCCTAGGTCAATGCAAATTGTACAACTTCACACTGAAAGCACTATAAAGCAAGCTCTGTGTATGCCAGAATTCCATCCCCAAATAAGGAGAGAAATTTTGATTTGTAACTATTTTTAGCATTTGTATGTTGTCCTACAAAACTAGGTTTTCTGAATAACACATATAAAAAACACATGGGGGGGGATGTAACAGCCCCAGTCTTTTTCTTTTTCTGTCTGATCCCTTAATGCTAATCTTTCCTCCATCTGCTGTTTTCAGGATTTCTTTTTAGTATGGCTGAAAGAGGTCTTACCATTTGTTTTTCCAAATTTTTCAACACTTATTGGCTTCCTGCAAGCATCTTATGCCCTGTCTCAAAAACATCCTTTCTTACAGCCAGAGAACATGGATACAAATGTACAGTGCTTTTTTTCTAAAAAAAAAAAAAAAAAAAAGATGCCGGAACTTACACACGTCATACAACCCGCCTTGCCTACCCTATAAGGTGCCATTCAAAAAAGGTGCCGGAACTCCGTTCAGGGCGTTCTATGAGAAAAAAAGGCCTGCAATTGTAAGCTCCAAAAACATGAACTCTAGAGACAGGCAACAAAGCTCAGGTATGTCAACAAATCTTCTCCTTAGTTCTGTCCCACCTCACTCTTTAAAAGTTATTTTTAAAAGAATTAAAAGAACAGTCGACTTGCTATCCAATAAAGCCCAAACATCTAGCATTGATTGCATGTCTCTGGCCTACCACACAAGCATTTTAAGAAAATTAAAATGGTGGTTCACTGCAGCTCAATGCTTTGTTTGCCAGGATGAACACATGCCTACCCCACTTCCCCAAATAAAAAGGCAAAATGAGGCAGTACAGTAGTAAACGTTCTATAAGATTAGAAAACATAGAGGAGGACTGCAGCATGTTGCTAAAATGGATATTTCATGATTGGTATATTACAACCATTGTCTGAATGTATAATCATGTCCATGGGGGTCATTTGATGAAGATATAGACATCTGCTGCCTATAACACAAGATGCTTTAAATTAGAGTTGGAATTATAAACATGCTTCAAAGAATTTGCTGTCCCATTCCCTGAATTTACATAGCAAAGCAACAATTGGGGGCTATATATATAGTATCAAAGAACTTTTCAATTATTTGTCCATTTCTTCTTTGAGCTGCCCACTCTTCTGCTAGGACACTAGATAAAGCAAAGAAAAAGAGAGATTATATTAATGAATAACTCATGTCAAAGTATCCAACCAGTACAAGTAGTAAAGCATTTTCAGAAGATCAGTAACATTGTGTTAGGCCAGGGGTTGCTTACTGTCTCATTGTTTCTTTTCCACTAATAATTTACATGCCAAACATAAATAAGATGTCCACATCAACACACCAATATTAGGGCACCGTCTGCTTTAAAAAGATTCTTCCAAAATTCAGATCAACTCTGTGACTCTCCTTCCTGATTTCATCCGGAGTGCAGAGGCTACAATGTTCCCAGAATTAAAGTGTCACAAAGCTATTGTATTCAGTTACTGTTTAGGTAGAAATACAACCAAGGAATAGAACTGTCTTGGGACGAACAGAGCCCTGAGTGAGCTTTGCCATAGCTGACAGCATTAGTAAAATAAACTATTAATGTCAAAAAGTTAAGCAACACTAGACATGGTGAATATTCCTAGACCAGGAAGAAATCTTACAGCTGTAATTAGAAAGAGAATAAAGGTACCAGCAAATTACTTTCATAGTGTTGAAACACGCACACGCACAAACACAAATTGGACCTGAGCATCAAAGAGCTCAGGTCAAGATTTTATCTTGAACCAGGAGTCCAAGTAATGTGAATAACTTCAGTGAATCTCAGATAGGCTTCAGTAGCATCAGGAGCTATTGTTTTAATCAATTGCTGCCCATGTATATATCATTATATGAATTGTGATACTGTGCAAATGCCCATGGCTACACTACTGATCTGGAAATTGGTAAGTCATGAAAGTCATGTGATAATCGTCTTCTCAATGTTTTAAAATATCAACTGATGCTTTGTAGCACATTATTGCTGCATTTGTAAAATAATGTGTATTTTTCAAACCAAACCAAACCCATTATGTAGGAGGCACATTTTCACATTCATAAGGGCAAGGTAGTGAATAAAAGAAAGAAAAATGCTACTTTTTCTTCCATCTTTTGCTTCCCTGTGGTTGTGGCTTGGGCTTCCTTTTTTACTGCTACCTGCTTCTCTCAGGTGATCCATTTT
Organism: Crotalus tigris; assembly: GCF_016545835.1. Lineage (NCBI taxonomy): Eukaryota > Metazoa > Chordata > Lepidosauria > Squamata > Viperidae > Crotalus > Crotalus tigris. Next base: position 2,740,539 of record NW_024097321.1, on the reverse strand, counting down.
TGCTTCAGGAAGTTTGGAGGCTTCTACAGGCTACACTTCTTGGGTCTTGTTTCATTAAATGAATTTATTTCCTCAATGGAGAGGATCAATGGACTAACAGGAATACCCTCATCAGGGTGACAGTGATAATAATGGTTTAAGTCAGGGATGTCCAACCTTGGCTATATTAAAATCTGCGGATTTCAACTCCCAGGAGTCCACAAGTCCTAAAATGGTTTAGGTTTATCAATCTAAACCAGTGGTTCTCAACCTTTTTAATGCCACGACCCCCCCCCAACTGGTCGTAAGTCGAGGACTACTCAACCGGTTGTAAGTTGAGGACTACTCAACTGGTGCAGCACCGCTTGCAGAATGGGACTTTTGGCAGGCTCAGCAGGGCAGAGACAGCCTGGACAATTCCTATTGGCTTTTGAAAGCCAATAGAATTAGACTCTATTCAAGAGAGTCTATTCTATTGGCTTTCAAAAGCCAATAGAATAAAAGGGAGTAGCACAGCTAAGGAAAAGGGGGAAAAAATGGCAGACTGCATTGTTTGGTGACCCCCGGGTGAAATGGTTGTTCAACCCCAAATGGGGTCCTGACCCACAGGTTGAGAACCACTGGTCTAAACTAATGAGCTCCTTTCCTAGCTACCCAAGTACCCAGGACTATTCCGACTTCAAGCTGCTTTGTGTCCTAGTTTCTCCAAGAACCTTCCATTACTTCACCATCATTGCTGCACCTTCTTTTAACAAGGCACAAAAGCAGCAAAGTAACTTTTCAGGCTGCATCGGGACAAAAAGATCCTGGCGACTCTGCGCGAGGGGGGACGACGCCCGAAACGGACCAGGCGTCCTTCTTTCCTTCCCTGATTTTCTGGGGGGAAAAAATTTGTCCAGGCGCTTTGCAAATCACAGGACTTGGCCAGGCTGCCAACTGCTTGTGGGCGTGTTAAATCTCTCTCCTCCAGTTCTTCTTTCCTCGGATTGACAAGCACCCGAGAGGCCGCAGCAGCCTTCGCACGTTGCCAGCTGGGTTTCTGGGTTTCACCAGCCCGTGGACTAAGGGGCTTAGGCAGCGAGGCGAGCGACCGGCTGCGCTCGTTTTCTTTCTCTCTCTCTCTCTCAAGACGCCGTCAGCCATATTGACGCGGCCAGCCGGGGAGGGCCCGGGAAAGGCACGCCCAGGGAAAGAGCCAAAGCGGCTGAAGCAGCCGCGCCCCGCCAAAAGCCGCTCGACTCGGTTGTGGAGAGAGGACGCGCCAACGAGGTAAGGCCGCCGAGCGAACCTTCTCTCCTCAGGTTGTCTGCGTTGGCGGGAATGGAAAGCAGGTGGGGCCCCGAAGGACCCGAAACGGCTTCGGCAGGCTCTCGCCTTCGAGGCGGTAAAGGAGGAAGAAGCGCCGGGGGGCGGACAAGGCTTCGGCCACAGGTGCCGCGGCGGGGGATTCCCACGCTCTGCTTCTCTCTCACAGGGAATTTGGGCTTTCTCGGGGCGGGGATTTGCGCCTTGTTTTTGTTTTTTCCATCCCTCAGCCTCTTTTTGGGCCTTTGGGACAAACTTGGCGCTTTCCGGGTTTGCGGAAAGTGGAAGTCTTTCCCTCCCTCCCTCCCTCCGAGTTCCGCGGAATTCAACGAAACTTTTTATCCCAGGAAGTGGGCGAAAGATTGCCGCTTCCTGAAGTCTGGTGCCACGACGGTTTTGCCTCGCGCGAAAAGCCCCTCTTTATTTAGGAAGACCCGCCATCTAGGCGTTGGGTGGCATTGCGCTCCTCCTCAGGTCCGTTTGCGGAAGACGACGCGAAAAGGCGAGCATTTCCTCGCCCGATTTGGCTACTAACATTGAAGAACGGAGTTACTAAAAGAATTTAATCTCCCCTTTCTCGGGCAGGAGTGAGAAAAATAGAAATCCTTAACTCCGTGTACGTGAAAGTAAAGGTGGCACTCCAGTACAAAAGGAAGCCATTTGTGTCCCCGGGGTGGGGGCGTTGAACAAAAAAGAGTCTTTCCCCCACACATTGAATCGCTGAAAACACCTTTTTAACTGATCAAGAAACGTCTCTTTCCTTGTTCACGATAGTCTTGAAGTGCACCAGAGAGCAATTACCGATCCCCCCCCCCTTCCCCAGGGTTAAGATGGACCCTCTGTGTGCTTTAGTCCTATACAGAATGGGCGCCTGCAGCTTGCTTATTGCGGAATAGTCCTAATCAGATTGCAGCCGTTGTCTTCTAAAGGGAGCAGAGTTTGAGAAATACGAGCTACCGGTATCAACTGGTAGCCTGAGAGGCTTAGCACAATTTTCCCTTTTGAGGGGTTTCGTTGATTCTCCTGTTGCTGGGATACTGGCTTTAGATACCACCCCCGAGAGAGAGAGTCAGTCTCTCTCTCTCTCTTTCTCAAGAATCTTGAAATTATAGCTGCTCTTATGGGTGTGGCTGGCAAAATGACCTTCTCTACTTACAATTGGATTCTTTTTTTTCCTACTGGGTGAGGCTGCTGGTTCTGTTTCTTTGCAAAGTGGTGGTGTTACTAAGTAATTATTGGTCATGAGTGAATCATTTTTTTGCTTGCTTAACTTGCCTAAAGCTCCTTAACTATGTCATGCGTCTGAGTTGGTCTTCCGTGTAACCATTCTACCAGGTCTCCTGGAAGCAAAGAGGATATCGGTAAACTGCTGTATGAATATTTGGTCTTGGATCAACAGGAAAACCTCAGGAACTAAACATGCCGAAGCCGGTAAGTTAAAACAAAGTTTACTTCTTTTATGCTTGTTCCAATTAAAGTTCCCTTTAGTAGGAGTTGTAGAAATTATCATTTATAAATCTGTACCTACGTGTAAGATGTTCTTTAGGTGCCTTCTGAATCTAAAAATGCAAAGAAATCTATAATCTTTGATTAATATTTAATGAAATTATACTATTAATCATGGATTTTTGTCTTCCGATTCCGAATCTATTCCATTTTAATTGGAGTAAACCTCCTTAACATTATTAAAACAACCCTCAATTGACAGCTATAAAAATTATCATCATAGCAAAAAGCTATGCATTTTTTTTTTTCCTGGCAAGAAATCTAGGGAAAGAGAGAAAGATTTGGATGGCATAATGTAGATATGAGACTAAATAAATTCAACTATACAAATGCAACAAATTTTTATATAAATCTGACACACTTTGTACTTGTATATTGCCTGGTTTGAAAAAAGTTGAATTTAGATTTTGATGGTCCTAAGTAAAACTAATGTTTTATGAGATCTAAATCTCTCTTGTGTTGTTATTAATGTGGAAAGAACTGATTGAGGCTCTGACAAATAACATGGAGGTAAAAGGTACAGTTTTGGATTCTTCAGGATTTTGACAATAATAACTAGTAGTTCCTACACCAGCTGGCTGCAGTGCTTTGATACAGTAAAAAGGATTGGCACACTTTTGGCTTTCTTACTAATCTTTTCCCTCAACTTCCAATTCCTTGAGTGTCCCTGTTAGCACCGATTTGCAGACTACACTTGAAGTATATGTTCCTTATTTCTCCAGTCAATTTTCTTCATACTATTATTTGGCTAATGTGTATTTTTAATTTTTTAATTTATTAGAACATGGATATTCCCACCTATGGTTGTCCATATGTGGACTGCTTATTGTAGCTATAATATATTGGTGTCCGACCTAGACTTAACATTGGCTTCCTGTTGACTTGTTGAAATGTAAAGAAACATAAGGACACCATATCATATAATTGTCCTGAATTCTGCATAGCTTTTATGCATGTTCAAATCTTGCGCCTAGGTTGTGTAAATTTCTTAAGAAAACTAAACTTGGATCTTTAAAAAAAAAAAAAAAGTTGATGTGAGAGTAGTTCACTGTTTCCAGATAACAAATTGAGAAATTCTGAAGAACATTTCATGTGTTTATCAGTTTCTTCTGTGATTCTTCTCTCTATATTAGAATGCTTTTTCCTTTGTTTCTGGTGTGGTTGTTCATGTCATATTGTTCATTCTTTGGACCCAAGACTGCAGATATTGATTATGCAAGAATGGATTCCTCTGAAAAAATCTGGACCTTGCTTTCTCTCTCTCTCTAACACCCGGTTCCACTAATTTACACTAATTGTATCTGGCATGCTCCTTCCTAAGTATCAGTGGCATTAGCTATTGTTCTTTATTGACTGACAGGAGAGACGAGCCTTTGTTCCTTTGGCCATGTTTTTTTCTGTTTATTTTGAAAATGTTTGGGGAGGGAGTCCCATATTTTCCCCAGAATTAATATTTAAAAACTTATCTTGAGCTCTCTAGATGACATCAAATATTACGCTTAAGAAAGCTTCAACTATTCAAGTGTTTCTTTTCAATCCAGCAATATGCACTGAAATACATCTTCTGTGCATGAAATTTCATACAATATGATTTTTTAAGAAATTATTTCATTTAATAGGATTCATGAATAGCTGCTTTTAGAATTCTAGCTTAGTCAGAAAATAGAGCAATTAATAACCGTGACTTTTCATTTAAAAATTCTACACACTGCTTTTATGGACAAAAAGTAGAAAGCAATAATGTGCAAAATAGTCTGTTCCATGTCTAGTACACTAATGTACTAGTACATTTCTTGTCCTGAAAGATTAACTTCCAGAAGGTTGCCAGTCTAACCAGGAATGGCTGGATTGTCATGGAGGAAGAGGAAGTATAGAACATGCTTTAAATTCTTCAGAAGTTTGATCTCCAGAGCAGATTGTTTTGAACATTCCTATTACAGATAATCCTCAACTTATGACTGTAATGGAGCCTGTCCATCACAGTTAGAAGTCATAAAGTCTTAAAATGAGTTGGTCACATGGCCCAATTGTATGACCATTACATGAACACAACAGTTGTAAAGTGTTCACTGTCAGCATTACCACAGCAGTTAAATACTTTACTATGGGTGTAGTTTTCCAAAAAAACAGAGTGCCGATAGAGAAACCATCGTAAAATGTGATCATGTAACTGCAGGATATTGCAAATGACCGTAAGTGTGGATGTAATGCCAAGACCCAAAAATACTACTGGGGAGGCAGCCATTGAACTTTAAATCCAGGTCATAAGTAGCCCCAAGTTAGATCCCTCGAAACCTCAAATGGTTGCAAGTCAAATACAACCTGTAAAAAAACTCCTGGAAGGTAGATTCTTCACATTTTTCATCCTATAGTTCAAGTTGTAAACTTTTTTATGTGTGTGCAGATTAACAGGAGTGTCTGCTGTCATTCCCCCTATGACCTTGGACTGTGCATTTGCACTGAATGGCTGATGTTCTGAATTACTTTTTCCCAAGTCATGTGGAAGCAAAGAATGTGCTTCTCCAGCAAAATCGGTATCTAAAAAGCTGTTTAATAATGAACTTGGAATTTGGAAAGATGGCAGAGTTCATTAGCTTCACAAAAGTAGGTTTCTTCCAAGAAGATATTGCTGTAATTCATCTGGGTGATTAAGGCTTAAAGGAGCTGCATTGCATAGACACAATATCTTGTTGTGCAATGGATTGCCGGAAAATTCTATTAATATTCCATAGAACACACAATATCTTGCCATGAAAGGGTCAGGGCCCGAGAGCCAGGGGTCCATAGTTTCTGTTATTCTAGTCAGCTTGTTTGGAGAGATGAGTCTCAATATCAAATCGTACTGCTCAAACTGCAGTTCTGGTTATCCTTTTCTGGAATTATTATAAACTTTGCTCTCTGTGACAAATCTACAGAACACTCTCTTCTTCCTCGGCTTCAGTTTTCTGTAGCCACATTAAATTTAGTGGGAAATTTAAAAAGCAAAAAAAAAAAAAAAGATTAGCCCATAAGTGAATTAGAATTCCAATGTTGCAAAGTTTATTCCTGAATACTTGTTGCTTTTTAAGAAATCATTGTGAAACGTTTACTTCTTAAAAGCACACTACTTATAAGTAACTCTGAAAATCTATTAACGCTATTAGTATTAGCAAACAAAAAAGGCCAGCACAAACCCGTGGAGGGAAAAGGATCTGATTGATACCTTAAAAATAATCATGAGCTACAAAGGAACACCTGGTGCACTGATCAGCTATTCAGTGGGTAGCAATGGAGCTGGCCAAGTCAATGAAGCCTGGAGGCATGGCAGGTGCTCAGCAGTTTGTCTTTTGGAACAGAGGTGGTGGCAGCAGATTCTTCTGGCAGTAACAATGTTTAGTGGCAGGGACTTTTAAAAACACCAGGGAGCCACAGAAGGCTGCTAGGAAGGCCATATGATGTGCAGGTATGTAATACAGTAAATAGACTTGGTTACGTTAAGGAAATCAGGTCCACTCCAAAGCCACAGAAGACTAGAAAAGTTGAGCTAAAGGGCCTGATACCTGGGGACATTTTGCTAGTACAATTTCTATTTTTTTTTTTTCAGGGAAATTTGCAGGCATGAAATGGATGCAAATATACAGCTCTTTGACCTAAAAGATAAAATAGCTAATTAATAGGATGAAGATATAATGGTTCTGTGTGTTCTTTGTAGCTCATAGCTATCTGTTATAGGGGTTTTTGTAGGTACAGCATAGATCAGGCATGTCAAACTCGCGATGTCACGTGACGTCGTGCGACGTATCGGAGCTTTTTCGCCAGTGCCGGCAATGGGGTGGGCGTGGCTCCAGTATGATGAAACAGGCCCGCAGGCTGGCAGTTTGGCACCCCTGGCATAGATCCACAGATTCAGTAAGCTGGGCCTGTGGAGATTGTAATAATTAAAGCTATGACTTGAGAAAAAGGAAGATTAATATGCTTGCACAACTGCTGCTTTTTGTGTTTCCACCCATAGAAGTTATTTCATAGATAGCAAGTTAGCACCTTAACTTTGAGAGACAAAAAAAAGTTAAGGTGCTCAGTTTTTTACATTTTATTTTTTAGAAGGCCTAAGGATTCCATTTGTCTTTTCTTCCTTTTTTAAATCTTGTATTTGTCAATTTTCATAAAGCTCTAATTTTGTTCCCAAGTCTAAAGTACATAGTATGCTTTATTTCTTAAGCAATCTTCTAGGAATCCTTATTCCCATATTACACAAGGTAATCAGTTAACAAAGGGATTTTTTTGCAATTGTAGTCTAGAAATGAATTTGTAGTTAGAATGCTGTGTGATACTAAGCAAACCATGGTTTTAAAAGACAACAACATAGGAAGCCAACCAACATACCCAAGTTATGACATTAGATATTATCTTTAAGATCATTAGTTTTGAAATCAAAACTAACATTGCCAGTTCTGTAATGCTGTGGTCTACTTGTTGCGATGATTAGGAGTATTATATAGAGTTCTGATTGTTAAACTTTTATGAGTATTGTGCATCTGGATAAAAGTTACAAAGAAAAATCAAATTGATAAAATTGGAACTCATAATGTTGAATATCACCTAGCCTAGGAATGAAATGCAGCAGGAAGAGAAACTAATTGAGAATACCAAGAACTAGCACTGAGCTATATATATTCTTCACAATGGGGAAAATGTAACACATGTGGATTTTATTTGGTGGGGGGAATGATAAGGGTCATAAGATAAAACTCTTCAAAATTATTCATGTTGTGGATAAAGCGGTTAGAGAGGTTTGTTTTCTCAAAATACTAGATGTGGAATCTACTTAAGGTTTTTCATAAGGCTGAATGATTGACAAACAGCAGTACTTAAAACAACATATAGTTAACTTTCTGTATGAACATATTCTTTATAAATCTTCAGTTGATTTAGTTGATCATTGTGAGAAATCATTGTGCGAAATAGATTACTGCAGGGATGTCAAACTGCCAGCCCGCAGGCCAGACACGTCATCATCCGGAAGCCGTGCCCACCCCATTGCCGACAATGGTAAAACCGTCCCGATACGTCGCGTGTTTGACATGTCTGGGTTACTAGATTAGACAGATCTTTGCTCTGGTCGAGAATACAGTTTTCATTTTCTTATGTGTAGGTGAACTCTCATGGGCCTCCAATAAATTTATAGAAAAGTTTATAATTGGTGTATTTTTCTTATTATTTGCTGAAGTATAGTAAGTAGATATTATTTTCCTAGCCTGAAATGTGAACTAGGAGTAATTTATTTTGATGTTTTTTATAACCGTAATTCAAATCAATGTTGAATTCAGTATCTTTATTAATACTTTCTCAAGTTCAGTTGCTGTACCTTTAAATATACTCTTGCTGTTTTCTGCTGCCATCATATATTTCCATGCTCCTTCACCTCTTGATCCTGAATAGTCTGCGCTGATTAAAAAAGAACTACCCTCTTCTACAATCTGAGGCTTTCTACACTACTCAATCAAGCAGCATAAAGCAGTACAATGAATTTACTAATCAGGCGCTGTGATAGGGTTCTGTTTCAATATGACCTCCTGGACTTATGTCTAAGTTACACAAGAATGTTCTGTGGGCTGAGGAAAAGTTCCTTCATCTAATCAACAAAAGCTGCTTACAGTATGTTCTTAACTGTGCCTGAGTTATATTTGTCACCTGACATTTAGAAAAAGTTTTTTCCAGTCTTTCTCTCCCCCCCCCCCCCTTCTGCTGCTAATTAATGCTGGAAAGCAGAAATGTTGACGTGGTCTGAAATGTAAAAAGAGACAAGAGGCACTGGTTTTTATATTGTGATAGTGAGGCTATAGTACTAAGATTTGGAAGCATGGCTGAGTACTTCATGCTGTCCAGGCTCAGTTTTCCACATACCTAGTAATTAGCAGTTCTTTGACAGGATAATTAGAAAAGGAAAAGAACCATCATAGGGGATTACCCTGTTTTAAACATATTAGTCATCTACTAGTTTCAGTAGAGAGAAGATGGGGATCATTTACCTTTTTCCTCCAGCTCTGTGATACCTATCCTAGTATTACTGATTCCAGCTTAGCTAGGTGATCTTAACAACTAAGCAGGACCTGCTATTGCACGTGAACCTGACCATTACAATATTGCCCTAAACACCCTGACAGTTTTATTAGATTGCCCTGGCCTAAAGAATATGGGTATATTAGACTTAGTTCAAGATAGCAAGCTGTCTGAAGCAGACACCTATTTTTCTTAAGAAAGAGAAACTTTGGAATACAAAGTGTATCTATCCCACTGCTCTATTTTTATAAGTTAAAGAGTGACTTACATATGGCGGCAGGCATCAACTCGCTGTGAAATAAACATTGATTCGTGAGCTTTTATTTTGTCCTGAATTGTTCTTTAAGCCATCCTGTGATACTATAATGTAGCTATGTTAAAACATACACTGAAGAGTAAGATTCTTAAAACGCATCCTTGTGCTAAATATATTCTTGGTTGTCTTTAAAAGATAGTCATTAATGATTGGATATATTCAGTTCTTATTGAATAGCTTTAAATTTTGTCTTAAACCTATTCTAAAGCATAAATTAGAAAAATAGTCAGATTTAAAACTAATTGTGACAAAAAAATGAAACCTGTATATCAAGGGGTTCTCAACCTTGGCAACTTTAAGACTTGTGGACTTCAACTCCCAGAATTCCTCAGCCAGCAAAGCTGGCTGAGGAATACTGGGAGTTGAAGTCCACAAGTCTTAAAGTTGCCAAGGTTGAGAATCCCTGCTGTATATGATCATTACATGGTTTTCCTATTTTTTTTCCAAGAATTGCAAACTATTATTTTAATGTCTTCTAGGAACTGAAGGTAGAATGTTATACAGAGAAATGGAATGGCGGAAGTTTCCACCAAGCTTCTGTAACACAGAATTTGCATTCTTTATAAATTATGCAAATTGGGGAATGTGTGTGATCTCTTGTTTTGCAGAAATTATTTTGCTAGTCGAGGATGTAACAAGAACTCTTACAGTATGCTTCACAGGCCATTTGTTTACATACAGCTACTTAAAAATTTTGAGTTTCAGTTGTTATTAGGAATACACATAAGAGAAAACAGCTTTACTTTTAGAATATGAAAGTGTTTTTTGAGTTGAGAAATAATAATATTCAAAATAATACAAGTGTTTTCTACAGTTCTATAGAATTGTGGCTTGCATTCAATCCTATTTATATCCTTAGATGTTAGGTGATAACTGAATTGCAGATAAAAGAGAAACAGGAAAGGAGTAATTTTTTTCATAAGAATGTAGAAAAGGCATTTTTTTTCTGTTGCTTTGTTTTTGGGACTTGTGCTGGAGCGTGATTACATTGTTACAGATTAGCCATGTGATTCTTCATGTGCATATACACTAAGTTACTGTGGCTTTGAAATAAACAGCAAGTTGAAATGGGATAGGAAATCTTATTAATCAGTCCTATTGCAACAGTAGCTGGCCAATTCAACTTGTAGTGTATTATTAATTCAGCAAATCTAAGTAGAACGAAGGGCTAAACTACCAAAAATACAAAACGTCATAGAATTATTAATAGTAAAAATTATTTCATTAGTTTGAATAGTAATCTAATTAATTCCAGTTTGAACTAACATAGTAAGAGCAAAGTTTAAAATTTTCATATCTCTAGCAAAATTCAAACTTTATTCTGGATCAGGTCCTCTAGCATTTGACTTATCACACTAATTGGTTATTGCATGATATTGTGAATGAGACATATTTAAAAATATCAACATATTTCTTAACATTATTTTTGCCATCAGCCTCAAATTTATCCTGATACCTTCCCCCTGAGTATTAAAATTTCATTGTTGGGATAGGTAAAAGAAAATCACCAGACTTAGCTGGAAGGGAGTGGAAATTTCTAACAATTGATGTTCATGCAGGTGTGAATGTAATTCTAAGCACCTTCTAAAGATATACTACAATAGTTATCTGGTATGGGCTGGTAGGCAAAACTTTATTTTAACATCTTTATATTATTTATTTTATATTTCAAGGTATGTCAGAGCATTAGCAAATCTTAAGAGAATATATCCAGTGAAAGCTTTGGAAAAACTGAATAGTTGGTTATGGTACCAAAAAGAAATATAGGTGTTCTGGAACATGTAAATTGTGTTTGAAAATGATGCTGTATTATTGTCTCAAATATCCCATTGTAAGTTTGATTTAGAATAAAATTTACATTAGTATACTTACCCTGTCTTTTCAACATTCTACCCTATTCCTCCAAGTCTCTTCCTTTTTATATAGTTACCTTTTTAATCCATATTTTATCTTTTACCTGTATTTAGGCTTCTTGCTGGGCTAATAAACTAGTTGGTTTACCTTGGATTTAGAATATGTACATTGTAGCTTGTATACCATGAGATATATACATATAATGTGTGTGTATAAAATATGTGTGCGTAAGCCAAATTGCTATGGCTTGTTTAGTACAATATGTGAAGATTAATACTATTTCCAGTATGTCAGTACACAAGTAAGCTCTATTCACTTCACTATGACCTAATCATCTTTTTGCTGATTTCATGTAGTAGGCTCTATTCTGTGAATTCAGATCAAAGATGGGAGGGGAACTTTGGGATAAAATGTGATATTTTAAATATGATTCTTAGCTTGTATAGTAACACAATTATATTTCTGGAAATGAGTACTCATAAAAAGACAGTTCATTATTTTTCTTTGAGTGTCATCCCAAAAATGAATTCCTTTGGCCTATTGCCATATTCAGTAGACATAGACATTGCTCTTCTTTCTTCCTGCCTTCCTTAATAAGTATATAAGCTTTTGGAACTTAGAACTATTGAGGCTGAGCAACTGTTTTGTAGCATTATCGTTAAAAAAAAACCTTAAGTGCCAATTTGCATACAGCTGTTAAAACAAAGCAATCTGCTTGGGAAGACATTTGGTACAATTGCTGCTTTCCTCTTTGTCCTTTTCAGTCTCTGCAACATAGAAACATGAATCATTTGTCACCCTAATTGGACAGTGATAACCCAATCAGCGTAAATATACCCAGCGTAATTCAACCATGATTACTTTAATTGCTTATATTCTGTGGTGAGTTCTGCAACCTGTCTTGCCCTACTTCTGTGAATCAAGGCCCAATAACCAAAAGAGATTCCATCCTCTTTCCAAAACGATACAGCATGCACCCAAACCTCGCCCCAAAGAATTGGAGGATCAACTAATGAGAGAAATTATTCTATGTGATGTTGGATGTAGCTCATTATCTGAAACAGTGCAATGTCAACAACAATTTTAAAAAGTGGGGGACTCTTAAGATCTCTTCTGTCCTATCCTTATCAAAATGGCACCAAATGCTACAGCTGCTACTTGGTAAAAGTAAGTCGAATAATAAATGCAGGAATTAATTGAGGCACATAAAGACTTTGCTGAGAGGAAGTAGAAAACTTGATAGGAGCTGTTAGAAAGAAGCAAGCAGCTTCTTTTAGATGCAAACCCAATAGGAAATTTAAAGATAGGGAAATAAAAATACATTTTTAATTGCATTGTGGAAATTATTATATACAGTAGTAATACTTTAAATATATTCTTAAGCCAATCTTCCACAATCTGTTGCCTTGCCGTGCAGATATTTTGGTCCAATTCTTATAGTTCACAACTTTTTGTTTTTGTGTATTGTGCTAGCATTTCAGGCTGTTTGCTTTTTCAAAAGATTAAAATAATACACCTTGTTACGCAAGCCCCTTCGCCACGACAAGGCAGTAATCCATAAAGGGGACACCTTGAAACTAGACAGTATGTAACATTTTCTAGATTTTAGTTATGATAATTTAAGTTATAATGTATATGAAATGTAAAAGGTTTAAACAGCTTTGGTTGCCCAGGGCTAAATAACATCAGGGTTTTTAAGCTATAAAGATCAAAGTTCAAACTGTATTTTGTGACTTTACACTTGTATCGCTTGTTTTCTGCTGACAACAGAAGACAGCATACAAGTAACACTTCTGCAGCTAAAAGATTTAGATTATTAAAATATTCTCAAGCAGCAAGATTATATTTTTATGATTCCTCTTAAAATCTTGTATTAATATGATTAAACATATAAAATCATGAGATTGTGAATTGATCACAAGTAGTATAGTAATGGTGCATAACATATATAAAGGTGGAATTCTCAGTGAAAATAAAGAGAACGTTCTTGTCAAGTATAAAATTTACACAGAATGTTTATATATGGTAGCTACTTAACTCCAGTGTTCAGATGACTTGTTAGAGTCTATTTAGTCTACACATTTTATTCCTTTTCTCTACAGTTCTCCATATTCTTGGAATTTAAAGCACTATTGAGATGAAATGGCTTTACAGCCATTATATTATCTGTAGTAAGATTTGATAGTAGAGAACAATTTGTTATCCCAGAATCCTGTGCAATCCCTGAAAGTCTTACGTGCAACTACCAGATCTCTAAAATTGTGTAATGTTTAATCTAGTAGAAGTGGATGTGTGTTATAAATACACGAGTGGGAAGTAATTATTTTAGTTGCATATAACTGGAAAGACCTTTGTACATAACAGCATCTAAATTACTTGGCTTATTGCCCCCAAACTGATAGAGGTGTATAGACCAGCTTAGAGCCTGCAGGAGGGAATTATTAGGAAATCCACAAGCTGTAGGCTAGACCAGAGGCCTCCAACCTTTTGGGCAACAGGGACCAGTTCTGTGGAGAAAGGTGTTTCTGCAGGCTGGAGGGGGCGTGGTTTTGTGTGCTGCCTGCATCCTGCAGATCAGGCTTTGGTTTATGCAGCCCAGTTTCTGGCATGCTGCGGCACAGTGCCGGTCCACGGATTGAAGGTTGGGGATCCCTGGGCTAGATGGAAAATTACGTAATAACTCAGAAATGGCCATTGCAAATGACTTTCTGTTTACTGCTTTGCATGGTGCTAATACTAAAGTTTATGATTTGTTAATCTTTTGTGTTTCAAATGAAAAATGGTTTCTTTTCTTTTTTTTCTTATATAATCTTTGTTAAATAACTTTTCAATAGAATAAAACCAGTACAAATTTTGAATCACGAAGAACAGGGAAAAGAAATAAAGCAAAAGAAATAGAAAAGAAATTGTAATTCTTTTGTGTTTTAAGTGGCAAATATTTTGTTTCTTTTCCAAGAAATTAATGTTAGCAAAGAAAAAAAAGTATGACAGATATAGTAGACTTCCAATGGAGCAATTACGTAATTTGTATTATTAATCAAAGCTAATAAAAGGAACTGTTTTGTGTTATGGCTAATGAGTGTTACATGCATGTATTTTCAGAATAGAATAACAGAGTTGGAAGGGACCTTGGAGGTCTTCTAGTCCAACCCCCCTGATCAAGCAGGAGATTCTATACTATTTCAGACAAGTGGTCGTTCAATTTTCATTGTCCAGTATTATATAATATTATACGAATATACATTTATATCAATGGCCCCCAACCTTTTGGGCCTAAGGGACCAGTTCCGTGGAGAGAGGTTTTTCCATAACACTGGAAGAGGCGTGGTTTTGTGTGTTGCCTGCATTCTGCGGATGGGGCTTCTCTTGTTTGTGCAGCCCAGTTTCTGGCATGCCACAGCCCAGTACTGGTCCACGGACCGGTGGTTGGGGACCTCTGATTTATATAATAGTATTTGCTTTTCCCCAGTTGTTATCTGGCTTGGGTCAGTTTCCAGGAAATCAGAATTGGAAGCTGCTATTTTGTCCTCCCCAGGTTTTTGTTAATAGCTGCCTGCGTACATGGATTTGTGAGTTGCATACAAGCATATAAGAAGAAGGCAATGATAATAAAGTATTACAAGTAGTCTTTGACTTACCAGTGACTTAACAACTGAGGGAAGTTAGCCCAGAGAAAGAAATATTAAAAAAGGCAGAAAAATATATTTTTCCTCAAAAGGACTTTTTAAAACCAAACCTGGCCCCAAATCTATCTCTCTGGCCCAAGCAAGACTTTAGCCCCATACAAATGCAGATGTAAAACCATCAGAAAGTTGGAGCCAGAGAAATCAAGAAGACAAAAGAGAAGATCTGCATACCCCACCCAAACTCTAGGAGTCATTAGCCCCATCACCTGGGAAGCAGGATATGATAATAGGATTAAACCACAGATATGAAGGCCTAGACAAACACTTAGAAACAGCCTCAAGGTTCATGCCACAGGAACAGGAAACTATTCCAAACAAGGCTAGAGGGGGTATAAAAGCCTACTACCCCATGTGCTCAGCCCTTCTCTCCTCTGCACTTTCCTGAAGAACCATCTTTCTGCAATAAACTGTAACCTTCTTCCCAAAGCAGTCGCCATGTTTGCTTATTTATTCCCGGCTTGGATGAACCAGGATGAAGACTTACCTCTAACACAACTTAACAGTTGTTAAAATGTTATAATCCATTCTTGAAGTTATGACTGCCATACCACCCCAGCAGTCACATGATCACATTTCAGATGTTTGGCAACCAGCTCACATTTACAGTGGGTTGCAGTGTCCCATGATTATGTGATCACATTTTGGAAAAAAATTTTTTTGCCATTTTCCAATGATGTTGGATTCAGACTTATGACCATGCGGTTCATTTAAGAACCCAGTGATTCACTTAACAGACATTGTAAAAACAATTATAAAATTGAGTCCAGTCACATGGTGACCCAACTTATGACTACAAAACTTACAGCCAAAATCCCAGGGTCAGTTTGGTCATAAATCAAGGACTACTGTACAGTATTCTCATCCTTATTCTGTGTATTAGTGTAAAAGTCTTTCAATGAAAGTATAATTGTACACTGCCAACAACACTAATTATTGTTTTATATTTTCAGTGCTATGTTCTCTACCATATTGGTAGCCATGAAAATTTTCTTATGTGACCTTTAATGCAGTCTTCATTGATCTAGTGCCCTTAAAATGTGTTGGTGAGCTCTAATCATCTACTACCCAACAGGGAGTTGTAATCCAATAGTATTGTGAGAGGCATTTAAAAGGCCATTCTTATATATTAATTATGCACCCCCTAACATATTTAAATTTATAGAAGAGCAGTCTTCTTGAAATTAAAGAACTTTAAACAAATCATTCTAAAGTACCGTATATGCCGGCGTATAAGACGACTTCCGAAAGCGCTAAACTCGGCGCCAAAGACGGGGGTCGTCTTATACGCCGAGTCGTCTTATATGCCGGAAATACTGGTAGTTTCCGGCGTATAAGACGACGTTCTAGGAATGCGGCTCGGCGATAAAGACGGGGGTCATCTTATACACCGGGTCGCCGAATACGCCGGCATATACGGTATGTTTTTCACTGAGTGAAAATAGAAAAAAATGGATATATCCAAAGTAACATTTTCACATTATCCATATATATCAGATGAAAAGATAAAGATGTAGCTGTCCTGATATAAATCTATTAATCTTTTACTAGAACCATAATTTTAAGTGCCTTAACATTGTAGTTGATAATGTTTGAAAAAAACATTGAAAATTGTAAAAATTAATAAGTTAAACTTAACATGCAGTGGAATTTAATGTCCTTTGTTATAAACAGCCAACAGTACCAATAACTAATAATAGAACAAAAGACCAATACAAATTGCCAATCATTTGTTTTGTAGAGTGGGATTGTTAATTGTTTTCATGGCACTCATTCTTCCTTGATTTCATAACAATATTTTCAGTAAATGTGAAGTTAATGTTGGCTTCCGAATAGGTAAGAAACCTGGCAACAGTTTTTCAAAGTTTGGACTAATTGTTTTATATATGCAGCATTCAGTACTAAATACTATTCAATATTCTAAAAAGAGGTCTATCATATATTTTGAAGCTAGAATTATCAATTTTAATATTTTGCTAATGTATTGATTTTAGCCAGAGTCATTTGCTAGAGATAAGTGGCTGTATGAAACAAACCAACTATAGCTCGGCTTTTCAAATTAACATACTTTCCTGTAATTATCTACTAAATTGGGAAATTATTGGACCTATTATTTCCTTATACATTGTTTTAATCTTTTCCTCTAGGTCAATGTTCGAGTTACCACAATGGATGCAGAACTAGAGTTTGCCATCCAGCCTAATACTACAGGGAAACAGCTGTTTGACCAGGTTAGTATAAGCATGCATGGAATTTAAAAAAAAAAGAAAGAAATTGCAGGTGCGAGTTTGATTTCTGATTAAACAGAAAAACTTGAAACCATGAATACCACAAATTAGCATTCATCTCCTCTTATCTCTACAGCACATTGACCATCTCTACCTATTCTTAAGCTAAAGAAAACAAAACTACCACTTACGCTGCTGTCAGCTGCAAGTTCAATAAATGTGGTAGTTGACATTTCATTTATCATTCTATTTAACATTAAGCTAGATTTTTGACTTTCATTTTATTTTCATTTCTTACTATTAGCTAATAAAAGTTCTGCCATGCCCTTTAATATATTTCTTGTAGATAAAAAGACAATGTACATTCTTGTCTTGTTCCCCTTCCTATTCTGAATCATTTCATTTTCCTAGACTCATTTCTTGTAGCAATTGTTTATTCATTGTAAAGGTTCCTCGGAACACATAACACAGATGTGTTATGACACATCTGTTAGCCTGAATATAACCAATATTCTGGTAATATTTTGCAAATCAAAGGCTTTGTTATACTGAACAGAACAAATTTAAACCTCTTAATATCTTTTGTTCTTCTTATTACCTACCTTACATTAGTTATCTGATCATGTATTCCTCTGCCTTTTTGGAAACTTGTCTGTTTATTCCACATACAACTTCATTTTTCATTGGATCTTAAGCAAAAATTTGTTTTATTAAAAAAACAGCAACATGGGCTTTTTTTTTTGCTTCTGTTTCTCTTAGATTGCTTTCATGTCTTCTTCATTAATATATTTAACTTAGCTATATATTTTCCTGTGATTTTTCCAAACCTCAAGTTGTATCTCATTTTTTTCTTATATTCATTATTTCTTGATATTTTTAAGTGAGGTAGAAGGAGTTAGGAACCATAAGCAGTCCACTGGTTGCCTGTATTCGCTATAAAATAGTGCATTAGCTTTTCCCACCATTGGGTTGGGATAGCATGTTTACTGGATGTTTACTAAGTCTGTTTGAAAATACTGGATTAAAATTCTGACAGAAATCCTAATGTTCTTCCTTGAAATTCTAATTAGATTGACATAACAATGACATTAAATACTCCAGATTGATTATTGGTGATGTTAGACCTAATAAATGTCTCCCCCCCCTGTGAAATAGTAATATTGAACTTGTCACCCTTGGTATAAGGATAATAAAACACTAGTGTGAGGTTGAAGATTACATGAGTAGGTACTAAGTGTTCTATTTGATGATTAATCAAATTTGCTATTTGATTGCTATTAATCTATCACATAATTCTTTTGTAATAGGAGCAATACAAGTTTATTTTATTAGATGCTAGGAAATAAAATCAGTTCCAGTGGATGCAATCTAAAATGTTCCAGAATGATAAAGGGAAATGAGTAGACAAGTCACTTTACAAACTTATTTAAAAGAAGCTTATAGAACACATTTCCAGATAACTGAACAATATCTAAAGTAGACAATCAATCAGGCATGCTAGGATAGAACTGGAAACATGTAATATGATTCTCCACAATATATTAAATTGATAGTTTGATACAAATATCTTGAGGAAAAGTGCTTTGCTAGAGAATAAAGGTGGATATGAATTCCGTGGACTATATTCAACTTTGTGAATGGAAAGATTGAGAAGTTACATAGTTATTTCCTGTTCCTTTATTTCTGATATAATTGGCAATCCTGCACATTGATTCATCTTGTTTTTAGTTATCTGCCCAGTTCTTGTATTCATCTCAGCTTGGCTCTGAAATGGATTCAGAAAATCCTTAAACTAAGATTCTTTAACAACAATTTGCAAGATGTTCAGTCTAGGCTATTATCATGTTCTCTATTGGACAATTCTGGTGTTGTGCTCTCCCACTTTTTGGTTTCAGGAAAGCCAATCTGGCCAATTGCTTGCCTTTCTAGGTATACATACATATTCTTTATATACACATGTGTACACTCAGAAATATAGGCAAAGTTAAATTAGTTCTATATGCACAGCTTCCAGACTTATTTTTTTATTTTTTGCTTTTTTCCTGCTTTTCCTGACTAACACCTGCTACAGATTCTTTTACAACAGGTTTTCCTTGCTAGTGTAATAACTATAAAACTTGCCTTACTTCCTCTATTTGAAATTCAGCAGGATTTTGGGGGGATGGGGGTGTTTAATTACTATTTTTATTATCCTGAGCTACTTACTTTTCCTCAATGTTATAATTCTGGTGCATTTATATTCCAGCCCATGTAAATAACAATCAGAGAAGTCATACAACTTCAGCATACCTATCCCTGAACTGTGTCTTTTAAGGAAGCAGTTCCCAACATTTTTTTTCTTTTTTCATTAATTTTTACAATCTTTATTTGGGAATTCAAGCTTCTATATGTCTTATATTTTACTGCTGTAAGGAAATATGCCCAGTAATTTTATTTAGTTTCTCTACATCAATATAAAGTTATTTTTACCTTCCTTATATCATTTTCTGTTCCCTACATGAAATGAAACTAAACAATGCACTTTTTCATGTTATCACATATGGGGATTGTGATAGCTTCATGATCCGCATAATTGTTTTATGATGATTACTGCTAATTAGAAGTTGGAAGAGACTTTATCTTAAATTAAATGCAGTAACCAGAGGGAAACTACAGCTACTAACTTATTATTTCACTAGAGGCAAGTTAGTCAAGCTTTCTATCAATAGCCTACAATTTCTTCAAATTGGTGAATAAATGGATAATGCTAAAATAAAACTTCAACAGCAGGATAGGCAGCATATACATTTAGTAATAAATAAAAAAATAAATGTATTCTTTTGAACTTGATTTTCTGCTTTAGCCTGGTACCCATTGATTTCTCAAGGTAGGAAGATTCTCCCAAAGGTTTTCATATCAGTATATAAAATCTCTCTTGCTCATATCCCACCACTATTGTTATTCTTCAGATTCTACAAATATGAATCATTCTTCTATCACACAAATATATCCTTTATGTTTTGGCTGTTAACAGGAAAGCTAAACTGCTTCACTTTTCCTTTTCTCTGAATAATGCTTATGACTCATTCTGAGGCATTCAGGTCAGGAGTTCTGTGTTCCTCAGTTATGTACACCTTGATTTTTTGCCAAGTTGCTATGAGTGACCACCATTTCTAGAAGGTGGGAACAGACAGTGTCATTCACATATACCCAATCACAAATCCTCCAGGAAGGTGGGAACAGTGTCACCCACATATACCCAATCACAAATCCTCCACTTAAAGAACAGTATTTTCCTGCTTTTGTTGAAAAGGCCAATCATAAGTCACTTTTTAGTGCCATCATAACTTTAAATGGTTGTAAATTGAGGACTACTCATATAAATAGTTAATAGCAATTTCACCAGGTTCCTTCAATTTCTTATAGAATTAGGTTGCTGATTAGGAGCCCCAGTTTATTCCTCCAGAAATTTTAAACTATGGAACATCGGAAGCTGTCCATTTTTTTAGGCCACATAACTGCACAGGATCAGGAAGATACCGTAAATGCCGGCGTATAAGACGACTTCCGCGAGCGCTGAAATCGGCGCCAAAGACGGGGGTCATCTTATACGCCGAGTCGTCTTATACGCCGGAAATACTGGTAGTTTCCGATGTATAAGACGACGTTCTAGGAATGCGGCTCGGCTATAAAGACGGGGGTCGTCTTATACGCCGGGTCGCCTAATACGCCGGCATATACGGTATATGTTTGAGTTTAATGAATGAGCAACAACATGTGCTTGCCCTCTGTTGCTGCTCCCTTAATACTGCTTTAATTCAAGCAGATATTTTCCTAAACCTGTGTTCAGGAAAAGGCATTGTTTATATATAAAATAACTAATAGCTACAAAAGGGAAGCAACCATAATGTAGAAATATAACTTTTGACATTAGAAATAATCTTCTACCATGCAGATTTAATTATAGTGCATTAGTCTTCATTGATTTATAAAAGATGTCTTCAGACAATGTTGCCATTTTTTTTTTATTAAGGTGTTGTCATTGTTTAAAAACAGTATGGGTCCAAACTGAATTTTCCTTGGGCAGGATTCTAAGCCTAATGTGGTTACTGTTATAAATAGTATAATAGTACTGTTATAAATGATCTTATTTCAAGCAGCAATAACTTTAACATTTTGAATTCAATCTAAATAATTGTTTTTTATTTTAATCTATCAGCATGAACAGTATGTCTTTTATTCAGTCTTTTTTTTCTCAGCTGCGTTTACAAAGTTAAGCATCGATGCAACACTTCTTGTCATTTGCTTGACATGGTAAAACTTTAATAGTTTAATATTACCTGTATGAATTGTCTTAGGAAGTGTTACATCTTTAAATTCAGCTTTAACCTTTCCTAATTTTTCAGGTGGTGAAAACCATAGGCTTGCGCGAAGTATGGTACTTTGGTCTTCAATGTACAGATAATAAAGGTTTCCCAACCTGGCTGAAACTTGAGAAAAAGGTAATGAAATAAACTAACTTTGATGGTTAAAGGTCCAAACATAGGTATGCACTATTTAACTTATAATCAGATCCATCTAAATCTTTTAAGTCAAATCACAGTCATTTCAGTGAAAAATAACATGTTTATTATTTGCTGTCATCATTATTTGCTATTACTGCTTTATTTGTATTTAAGTCTTTTAAAATAATCCTGCAAAGCAGTTCAAAAGCAGTGCTTATTTATAAGCAAGCAAGTAGATGATAATGCCAGAGAAAGGGGACATATACAAAAAGTTCAGTTAAGCAGGATTCTGGTAATGGTTATCACTCAACCACCATTTTCTTTCTTCAAGGATTTTTTTCCTAAGTAGCCAGCACTAGCATCAGTAACAGCACTTAGATTTATATACCACTTCATAGTGCTTTACAGCCCTCTCTAAGAAGTTTACAGAGTCAGCATATTTCCCCCAGCAATCTGGGTCTTCATTTTACCAACCTCAGAAGGATGGAAGGTTGAGTCAACCTTGAGCCAATCAGAATCGAACTGTCAGTCAGCAGAATTAGTCTGCAATACTGCATCCTAACCACTGCACTACCAGGGCTCTGAAATAATTGTTGAAATATTGACCAGCAAAACTCAATAAGAATGGGATATTTGACAATTCCCTTAGCCCTAGCCACTTTCTTTAGGATCCAGTGCTATTAAAGTAAAGCAATTTGTTGAGATGATGTTTAGGCTTGGGTACTGATAAGAAGAGCTAATCACAGTTATGCGTCTGCTATCCCACTTGAATAATAAGAACACGTGCTACAGACATCATATTTAAGTCTATGTGCTAGGACAATAATAGTCTGCAATGGAATGTAGGACAAGAAGCCATTTATATCTTGAAGTATACTTAGCAGGCAGGGCAGAACCATCTAAAGCAGATTTTCAGTACATCTAGCAGTTGGTATTGTAACTGTCAGGTTTTTATTTATTTTTTAAATGTATAAATAAAGATTGTTGGCTGTCTGGTGGAGACCAGTAAGCTGGCAAACTGAGTGTGCATTCACAGTATATGCATGCATGCTGAGAATCTGAACACAATTTAGTGTCAACATTCCTTTAATCTATTCATAATATGGACATTGCACTTATTTCAGTTAGCTCAGTCTCTTGGTACACATAGATAATTTTCTAAATACTTTTCAAGACTAGCTGTCAATGTGCCCAGAGTGGCCTGTTCTTATAGATCACGGATGTCAAACTTGCCATGTCATGTGATGTGTTGCAACGTATCGCAACTTTTTTTTGCATTGCTGGAGCTGGGGTGAGCACGGCCTCCGTATGATACAACTGGCCCGTGGACCGGCAGTTTGACGCCCCTGTTGTAGATGAATGTTCCTATAGATATAGTGTGGAGACTAGTTAAGATATAGGTCTTCATAATCCACACTGATTTAAAGAATTCTCCCAGAAAATTATTTTTCCACTGATCTATTTGTAATCATTCATAGGAGGCATAAATAGTATTAATATCTGTTAGGGGGAAAAAGTAAAGATATAATCTGATTCTGCACTACTTAATTCAAGTATTAAAACAGTATGATAGTATTAGAAAAAAAACATACAAAGTTTGTATTAGTCTTTCACTAGTCTTTCCAGATTGTGCTCAGTTCATGCAAAGTAGAGGTTTCCATCTCTCTCCCCTTAATTTTATAAAACTATATAATTATAGCTTTTGCAGTCAGTTCAATTGAACTGACAATTGAAACAACTGTGTCAACTATCAAAGTTAATAGATGCTGTTTAAAATGGCTAATCCTATATGCTTAACACAGTTTATTTTGTGTATAATAGGAATGCTGATGCAGAAAAAGCAATTTAAAGGGACTATATATATGTATCTGTAAACTCAGGTTATGTTGTGATACTGAGATAGAGAAATTGCAAGCAGTCAGGAACACATAATCTAAGCAAGATAATGTTTAAAATACTAACACCATTTTATTTTTCATTATTGTAATCCAGATGAGTTATAATGATGGATAACTTCCCCACTGGGTCCTTATTAAGCAAATAAACAAAGAACACATGGAGGGAATAAATATTAGGAATTGTTTCTAGCTTTCCCTACCACAAAGCCAAATGTGTAAAGAGCAGCCTTTTTGGTTTTTTGATAAGACATTTCACTTCTGTTAAGTACTAAAGCAATTTCCTTTTCTTCAGTGCAAAACGTTTGTGTGTGTTAGAGAGAGAGAGAGAGAGAGAGAGAGAATATATATTCATGCCCACTGAAAGTTAAACATCTCCTGACAGTGCAAACATCCTGGAAGATAGTTGTTCTTATTTCTAAGCTTATCAAATCCTGATGTTTGCTGAGTCCTATGGAAAAAACAACAACCTCAGAAATGTAGAGATTTCCTTGTTCAAACAACCCTTCCCCCCATGCATACATGTAACTATGTTATAATATGACCCATATTACAAATAAAGGAGAATATTTATAGCTCGGGGTTGAACTGAAGGGTCCTTGGTGCTCTCTGAGCCTGGTTATTCCCTTGCAGATGTTTCATTTCCCAAACTAAGTAAGATCATCAGGAGCACTGATAATGTTATCTAGTTTGGGTGATGAAACATCTGGAAGAAAACAATCAAGCTCAGAGAGCACCAAAGACCCCCCCCCCCCATGGCCTTCCTAACAATTACTGAACAGCACTATTGATCAAGTGATAGGAAGCAGAAAGGCAAATGAAATAGTTGTTTTAACATTGGTATTTTGGGGACAGAATAGCTTTTTATACTTAAGTAGGGGCTGTTGTTTTTACAGATTTTAAATAAGTTGATTTTTTTTGGAGCAGGAGACAATCATAAGTTCAAAGATATCTAATAACTTGATAATAAAATTTTATTATTGATTGGAGTTGGGCAGCATCAAAACTGAATAAATAAATATCTTGTGTTCAACAAGTTAGTATTTCATAATTTACTGATACTTTATTGCTATTTAGGTCTCTGCTCAAGAAATCAGGAAAGAGAACCCTCTCCAGTTCAAATTCCGGGCCAAGTTTTTTCCTGAGGATGTGTCTGTAGAGTTGATCCAGGACATTACACAGAAGCTGTTCTTCTTGCAAGTCAAAGAAGGAATCCTTAGTGACGAGATCTATTGCCCACCTGAAACTGCTGTCCTTCTTGGATCTTACGCTGTGCAAGCCAAAT
Source organism: Crotalus tigris (assembly GCF_016545835.1). Taxonomy (NCBI): domain Eukaryota; kingdom Metazoa; phylum Chordata; class Lepidosauria; order Squamata; family Viperidae; genus Crotalus; species Crotalus tigris. Next base: position 2,715,965 of record NW_024097321.1, on the reverse strand, counting down.
TTGGAGATTATAATAAAGAACTGCACAAGACTGGGTATCTCAGTTCTGAACGCCTGGTCCCCCAGCGGTAAGCACTGTTGAAATCCTGAGGCCCAGCACTCCCCAATTCTATTGAATGAGCTTCCAGATGAGAATGTGGGATGTGTGAAAGATACTAGAACAGTTTTTGCAGTTGTTACAACTGATAGCCAATCTATTAAGAAAAGAGTGACACAATAAAATGAAAAACAAAATGAGTTTTGTTTTTCAAAATGTTGACAAAGCTAAAATACCAGTAATATAAAAGAACTACAGTATGTTGTAATTTTCATGAAATTTAGCAGAATTTGAGATTTAATTTTTTTTTAGAATATTAGGGATGCTCGTTGCTTATGGGGTCCTAGTACTGCACATAATATTTAGCAACTAAACATGGCAGTGAGGCTAATACTTAAGGTTTTGAGTCAATTGCTATCTCACTTCCCAAAAGGATGGTTGTTATAGGGAAAATTAAAGAAGCTAAGTATACCACTTTGAGGTCCTACAGTAAAATGTGATCTAAACCTAATGAAAGTTGGAATGAACAAATGGGAAAATATTATCAACATAGAGCAGGCACGCTGGCTGAGGAATTCTGGGAGTTGAAGTCCACAAGTCATAAAAGGGCCAAGTTTGAAGACCCCTGACATAGAGTGTCAATTGAATAGGTCTATTATTTCTCAATTCACTTCTGGTTTCAGTTAACAAATTAATAAATTGCTGCTACTTTACACTGCCTTAAGACATTAGTTTGTACCCATGGAGCTCTTGGGTACAAACTTCATGGGACAGGGATGTTTGCAGACATTTGCACATCCTTAAAGAATAACTTTGTAGTAAAGCTAGAGTTTAATCATTAAACTTGTTCAAGATTCATCTTTTTAAAAAAATCTCAAAAATGTAACTTTTTTTACTTTAAATGTTCTGTGCCATCTTTTCCATATACCCAATTTTGCTAGCATATGATATTTTTGTAAATAAAACAAATTGAACCTTAAATCTCATGATATATCTTTATATTTTAGAGTAATGAATCAACATAAGCTATCCAGAGAACAGTGGGAAGAACGAATTCAAGTATGGCATGCTGAACATGGTGGAATGCTTAAGTGAGTTATTTCATTGAATTTTTTATATAGGCAAAGCCAAAGATGATTGAGTAGAGATAGTGAAATAATATTGAACACACAGTGTGGAAAAAACAAAAATTGATAAATGGAAGAAAGGGTTAGTAAAGTGCTGATATTCTATAGGGAGGTGAGTTGGTTCTTTTAGATCTTTTCTGTTATACCTAGCAGTCTTAAGTATTTTATTTTCCCAGAACTCAAAGTTCTGCATCAGTCTTGAAAACAAGTCTTAACGTTTCCTATTTTGTATTAACCAGAGAAAATGCCATGCTGGAATATTTGAAGATTGCTCAGGATCTTGAAATGTATGGAATCAACTATTTTGAAATAAAAAATAAGAAAGGAACAGAACTTTGGTTGGGAGTAGATGCACTTGGGCTCAACATTTATGAAAAGGAAGACAAGTAAGTGGAGATATTTGTAATCCTTTGTCTAAACAGCTGTTCTTGTGCCAAAGAATTACCTCATCTGTGATGTGTACTTTTATAGCAATCATAATTGCTAAGGTCACCTTGCCTTTCAGAATATATGCTAAATAATATTGTGCTGGGGTGCATATGACTTCAATGTCACTTGCCTTGCTTTATCTCTTAACTGCTTAAGCTCATGTACAGACATGTGGTTTCAGAAAGACAGGCAGGGGCTACAGGGAATAATTATTGTATGGCTTGTCTTTATTATTATGTATCATACCTTATTGATAATTCTAGAAAAAAATCAGAAGCCAAGTCCATTTTCACTTGTTAAAGTATTGGACAGAAGCAAGAACAATCATCTGCAGGAAGTAGGACAGAGATATGAGCCAAAGGATACTGTAGACAACCCATGACCTGTTGGCACATTCTTCTTTCCGTATACAATATAGGTTTATGCTGTTTGCATTCCCCTCAAAAACTTCAGGAGAGCTCTGGTGAAATTACTTCCTCCACCACTTCAGCTGACCCACAGAACTTCCTGCCATTTGTTAAGAGGGGAGGAACAAAAGGAGTGACAGACCACAAGGAAAATTGCACCCCACACTCCCTATTCTGGCATGTCTCCAAAACACCCCTCCCTCCAGGGAGGAAAAGGACTCACCCTTTGACCATCAATACACCCCAGCCAGACCTACTCTGCCAGCAAGCATCTGAGTCACTCATTCTTCCCTTACCGGCCACCACTGTTAAAAGAGATTTAAGATTTCAGCCTCAGTTCCAAAGCAACCTGTCAGTCCTTACTGCCAACCAATTGGGAACACGAGCCAAAGGGAGATGGGGGGGTAAAGTCCTCCCATTTTTCCTTGTGCCAAATAACTTAAGAGTTTCTGGGAAGTATAGTCAAAAGACATGCCGCTGAATCGGCCACAACTCTGCCAAATGTTAATCATGGGTCCCTATTTTTGGATGTATTTTGTAAATTAACCTATTTGAGATACGTTAAGATATGTTGATTCCAAAATTGTTGCCTTATGATGCATTGTCTATGGAGATTCTCATAGTTATCCCAAAGATGCATTTTTCACGAGGCAACTGGACTTTCTTGTTTTTCTTTGAAGACGTTTCGCTTCTCATCCAAAAAGCTTCTTCAGCTTCTTCAGCCCCACCATCCAGTCAGAGCTGAAGAAGCTTCTTGGATGAGAGCTGTGGTTCATTAGAGTAACCAAGTTTAAGAAAATGTATTCACAGTATTGCCACCATGTAAGAAACCTTGCTTAATCATTCAGGATTCTCACTCAACTTTCTCCTCAATGGAGAATTTCCATTATGCTCAGTTGAGAGCTTTTTATAATCGCTTATTCCATGCTAGGAACCATTAGTGTGAAATGATTCTTAGCAAACAGGTTGGCTTTTATAGGGAAACAGCTAGGTAAAGTTAAGTTGAATTCTTGGAATACCAGACTGACAATCTTTGTTATTATAAGGCAGTAGCTTTAAGGTTCCTTATTAAGGAAGAGATTTGAGGAAGAAACAGCATAGTGGTAATCTGGAAATGAGACAGAGGAAACTGAATGATACCATGTAAAAAGGAATGGTTCCTGTTCATATAATACTTGTTCAATACAACAAGGAAGTACAAGTAACTTGAATTTATTTTTGAAGCATAGTGGATTATTTATAAATAGTAAATTGGTTTTATATTTGTTTCCAAGGCACGCTTTAAGCTGTATAAACATTCAAAGAGGAGAAATTGGCTGCAAACATTGAAAACAGGCTACATGCTAGGTCTTTCTTGCCATTTTTAATCAAAATTATACCAAGATCACCGAAGAAAGCTAAAAAAAATTTCTAGCACCCCTATCACACCTAGAAAATAAGGAGTGTCACTCTAAGGATTGCATGAGTGAAACTACTTCTAGATTCTTGAATGACAGGTCTTTTTGTGTAGCCACAGTCATTCAAACTGGTTTTACAAGCTATATGAAGCCTGCAGGAAAAAACATTTGCTTCTGAAAGAAAATCTGGGAAAGGGGGATGTGCAAAGTAAATTAAGCATTGGCACATCTAATAATTCATAATGGAATCTTCATAATATGGAAGTTAACTTGCTGCTTCCCCCCTCCCTTATTTTTTTAATACAACTTGAATGCATAGAAATTGCTGGAGGATGGAATATGATACGGCACACCTATGGCTAATATTGAGTTTAGCATGTAAATAACAGCACTTCTATTTTTCATTATGAAAGCTACCTTTGAATCTCCAACACTTAATTACTGCATCAATATCTTTAAAACAATAGTCTGTATATGTTGAGAAGCATTAGCACACAATGCTCCAGTTATAATAGTCTGTGTGAGTTATATACTTATGTGTTTGAGATGTGTTCGAATATTAGTAGCTCGGGTTGGTAGTTGGCAGTGGTGGGATTCAAATATGTGAACAACCAGTTCTCTATGTGGATGCCGCTTCTGGAAGTCCATTCTGGGCCTGGGCAACAAAAAAATTAGCTACCGGGTCTGCTAAACTGGTGCAAACCGGCTGAATCCCACTACTGGTAGCTGAGCTGATGGTCTGATCTCCGAGCTTGGTGATTTGGCTGCAAATGTTTCATCTCCATTTGGGAGGAGGGGGACATCTTCAGTGTGCTTTGAGTTGTGCAACCCTAACCCACAATTCAAAGCCCACTGAAGATGTCCCCCCCCCCCACGGAATGGAGATGAAACCTTTGCAGCCAAATTGCCAAGTTCGGAGATCAAAGCAACAGCTCCCATACTTGTGTGTTTCTTTATATGAGGAGTATTATCTTTGCTCTGATTTAAAGTTCTTATGCAAGCTCTGCTCTAAATATAACATGGATCTCTACAAGATAAAATTTACCTACATATTATAAAGGAGATTTAAAATGAATGAAACCTTTATGGGGAAGAACTTTTTGTCTCTGGGAGGATGGCAGAGTTTCACTTTAAAGACTGTGATATAAAGAAGAATACAGGTGTTAGAATTATAAGGGTACAAAGAGAGAGACTTTCAATTATTATTTTTTCTATCCCTGGATTGACCTGATAATTTGATGCTGTAGAGAAAGGGATGGGCAGTCATGCAGTTTGTGTACTCAAAAATGTTATTTAGTAGGTCAGATACAAAATTGTGTTTGGGGAAACACATATTGTCATGATGCCTCTTTGACCACATTAAACCCAATAATCAGTCCTTTTTTTTTTTTTTTTTTGGCTTGGTATCCTTCCTGTAAAAGCCACAAGATTGAAGTAACTTTTGTTAGATGCCAGTTATTCAACCTATTGCAGAAATATGGAACCCAATTTACTCCCAATTCTGCTATAAAGATCTAATGAGACAGGGAGGTAGCTTCAGCATCACAGTACAATTTAATCCTTGATTTATGTCAGTTCATTTAATGACAGTTCAAAGTTACAATGGCCTTGGAAAATGTGACACGCCCATCCTCAAAGTTATTGCCATTACAACAACTTGCACAGTCACATGATCGCAACTCAGGCAGTTGGCAACCAGCTCGCATTTACATCATGTGGTCACATGATCCCAATTTCAACCTTCTCAGCTAGCTTCTGACAAAGTAAATTGGAGAAGCCAAATTTGCTTAACAACTTCATGATTCACTTAATTACTATGTGATTTGCTTAACAACCACAGTAAAAATTATTTCAAAATTAAGTCCCATCACATGATGACTTGTTTAATGACCAAAATTCCGGTAATTGTCATAAACTGAGGACTACCTTGACTACCTGGAGTGTAATAAAGCCAAACCTCTTGATCTGTATTGTAGATATTGTTTCCTTATCTATATCTGCTTTGGTGTTTCCAGATTAACCCCTAAAATTGGCTTCCCTTGGAGTGAAATTCGAAACATATCTTTCAATGATAAGAAGTTTGTTATAAAACCGATTGACAAGAAATCACCAGTGAGTATAACTGATAATTTGTGTTGCTCCTAATGAAAGAGAATATGGTTATTTATTTATTATTTTTAAAGACCTACCTGTTAATTTGCATAAATCTTAGAATGAATTTGCATGTCCATTCAGTAGTTGAATAATGGTTTCTATAAAATAAATCTGCTTAATGATTGAAATTACCGTATTTTCCGGTGTATAAGACGAGTTTCTAAAGCATGCAAATCGGCTTCGAAGTCGGGGGTTGTTTTATATGCCGAGTCATCTTATACGCCAGAAATTACGGTAGTTTCCGGCATATAAGACGACTTTCTAGGCATGCAAATCAACTCCGAAGTCGGGGGTCGTCTTATACGCCAAGTCGTCTTATATGCCGGAAATTACTGTACTTCAACAAAATGTGGAATTCTCCCTTCCTTTCATCATGTCCACATCAATATGTTAGAATGTTTGTTGAATCATTTTATTGCATTTATTGAATATTAATATTATGGGCATAATAATATTGCACAAAATTGGAGTCTTAAAATGATAACTTGTAAAAAAAATTACCATAGGAATATTTCCTTAATTCTGTAACATCTTCTATTGTTGCATTGTAGAATTTAATCTTCCTGATAATTGTGAAATAATCTTTCCGTAAAGTTTTTTTTAAAGAAGTTGGTATATTGAAGAAATGTCTTATTTTGCTTTCCTTTATAATATAAATGGGTCTTGCCAGAAATTGCTTAAATTTCAGAAATGACTTCCTCCCCTTTAAATATTTGATTACGAGAAATTATTCTTTGAAGGTAAAGAGAAAATTTAGTATAATTATTATTATTATTATTATTATTAAGTTGGAAGGGATCTTGGAGATTATCTAGTCCAACCCTCTGCTCAGGCAGGAAACCCTATACCATTTCATACAATATGGTCATTAACCATATTTAAATTTTGTGTTCCAAATGTTCACTGGAGCCCTGGGATTATGAATAACTTTATTGTGTTCTTTTTCTCAATGTTAGCTCATTTTCTCCATCCATTATTTCATAATTTCCCTTCTGTCTTTATTCCACCCTACAAATGAACTTGCTCTGATACTTGGCTCTTAAGAACTTAGGGACAGAAGTTTTGAATTTGGATGATTTCCATACCATTACTTATCTAACCCATGCACAAAGCCCAATGAATATTACAAAAGACACTATTAGAGAAGCATTGTTATAGCAGTTATTAAATTGGTAGGGCTCAGAAATTATTAATGTATTTTTAGTGCTGAAATTAACAATCATAGACCAATCGCAGGAGAAGACCTAACCCCTATATGATGAAACGGGTTAATTTGTTATTGCTTGGATTTTCCAGTACAAAGAATTAAGGAGCCAGTGAAAAGTTAGACACAAAACTGTAAAGTAGGGCACTGCAAGTGTGCATGTGTGCATGGGTGTCTTTTTAACCTTTTCATCTCTTCTTGTCAGGACTTTATATTTTATGCTCCTCGCCTAAGAATCAACAAGAGAATCCTGCAGCTATGCATGGGAAATCATGAGCTGTATATGCGCCGTAGGAAACCAGATACCATTGAGGTCCAGCAAATGAAAGCTCAGGCCCGTGAAGAGAAGCACCAGAAAGAGCTAGAAAGGTGTGTGCAAGAACATAGGAACTACAACATGGTACAACTCAGTTAGGCCCCTACGTTAAGTGTGATCATTCTGCTGAAGATATATTGATAGCCTTACCATACCATAGCGTACATGGCAATTATAGGGTTACCAGAAATTAAATCTAGAGTGAGTATGGACTAGTAAGAGGTTGAGTTGCTTGAGATTTTTATATCCTCTTTACTTCCTTCATGGTTCCTTAATAGAAAAGTGTAGGTCATGAGTGATTAGAAATGCAGTCATTACATAATAAGTACTACTCTTGATTTAAACACATGTTCAGATACTTTCACATTGTTCTGTCCTGGTTATTATGAAAAAAAATCAGAAAAGTGTAAAATGTTTCTAGAAGGTGAAGTAAGTTGTAGTCTGTTCAGTTCTAAAATTAATTTAATTTTATATCTACAGAGAGATGTTGGAAAATGAGAAGAAGAAAAGAGAGACAATTGAGAAGGAAAAAGAGCAGATGATGCGAGAGAAAGAAGAGCTGATGATGAGGCTGCAGGAATATGAAGTGAAGACAAAAAAAGCCGAAAAAGGTACTACCTTGCATTTTGTTGGCAGCAATTGCTGAAACCCACATCCATCTTTCTGTGTTCCTCACTTCTGATCGGATAAGCAATGTCTTTAACAAGCAATAGCAATTTAAAATGTCATTCTAGTAGTGCTGTGGATTGAGTTTCCTAATTAATAGAAATACATATACAGGTAAACATATCCTTCTGAGAGAAGAGTAGTCTCACCCTAATGAACTCCCAGGACCTTCCTTGAGCAAGAATCCTTCAAAGAGAGTAGGGAGCAGGAGGAAGCTTCACTTCACTTACAGTAACGGGGAATCATGATGTGCTGTTGCCATCAAGATCCAGTGTTTGGCAGGGCTACTGAATAGCCCCAAAATATCAGCCTCCTATGTTAATAGTTTGGTTGACTGAAAAATTAACCACTGAAGTAGTGTTTGTGTGCTGTCCAATGCAATGAAATCAGAAGTAATCATCACTGATCATCTTGGCAGGTACGTGATTTGGTTGGAGTTGGTCTGATAGATATATAAGCACAATATGAGAATAGACATTTCTTCTAAGATGTTTTCCAGTCTTCCACCTTAGTCAACAGCCTGGGGACTTCCTGCAAGTCGGCCAGTGCTGTCATCTGTGGTGACTAAAGCTGTAATTATTTATCTTCAAAGAATATTTTGCGCATAAAACAAGGACTAGCATTCCAAAAGCATGAAGTCTTAATTGCATATCATATTTAGCCATAAAATGATAAGGTGAAGGAACTGTCCTACCTCTCCACAAATATTACTACCTTGTTCCACTGATGCAATTTCTGAAGAGGGGTGGGCTTTTTTTAAAAAAAATAACCAGCATTTAAAATATATGTGACTGTGGTTTTTTTTTTCCTTTTTGCCAGAGCTCTCAGACCAGATCGAAAAAGCCAGGCAGCTGGAGGAAGAAAGAACAAGGGCCCAGGAAGAAGCAGAGCGTCTGGAGAATGAGCGTTTGATGGCTCTGCAAGCTAAGGAAGAGCTGGAGAGGCAGGCTGTTGACCAAATTAAGAGTCAGGAGCAGCTGGTATGGATCGGAGGCATTTTGGAAAGAAACTTGGAAAATTGATACAAATCTTAGCAAAGTAGTTGGGCTAAGCTCCTCAAGCATCATCAGTGTTTATAGCTTTTTAAATCTTGCCTTTGGTTCTCAAAGTCTTCATGTATTTTCAAAGTAATTTTAAAACATGCAGAGATGATAATCATACTTTAAATGGATACAGTATAGAAAATAGACAGCACAAGCCACAAATATTTCCTGAATCAAATGCATGATGACAAAATAATATTTAAGGGCACAACAGTTTTTACAGAACAGGGGTTTCTACAAACTAGTGCTGCTATAGAGAAACTGGTTGAGCTGCACTTGAGCTGGAAATGAGGTATTAAAACCCTTGGAGGGGTCAATGATATCTTATAGAAAGAAGCTGTCTTTTCCCATCAATTGTGCCTTCATGAAATGTTGCATTAAGCTCCCAGGCTTTCCACGCATTATGGGTAAAGTCTGGCTCAGGATGCTAATAGTTGCAAATCCATCATATCTGGAAGGTACCAGTTTGGGAACAGTTTGCTTAAGTTATATTGGCTGTAAACTATTTTTTAATGTTCTAACTTGCAGCTAGAAATAAAGTAGCCACTATTGATATTCCAGGAATAGACAAATGGGTTTCTTTGAGTTGATACTGGCAAATTTTATTCAGGCAATGTTTAATAAAATGTGTGAAAGTTCTCTAAGGAAAACTTAATAAAGTTGGATGTTAGTTGTCTAGTCTTCCCATAACTAAAGTTCCCCCCCCCCAACGTTCTACTTTTTTGTAGCTGCTACTGTGTCATTTTTTGAGCCAAGAACAGAATCTGAATGTCCCACCCTATCTAAAAACCAGAGGCTCTAGGAATAGGGGGCAGTTCTCTTACTGACCCAACGTACTTCTATCTCATGTAATTTCCTTTTTTTTTTCCCTCAAAAAAGGCTGCAGAGCTCGCAGAATATACAGCCAAGATTTCTCTTCTGGAAGAGGCAAGGAAGCGTAAAGAGACTGAGGTTGAAGAATGGCAGCACAGGGTAAGCTAATGTGTTCCACTTTGTTTTACTTTCAGGGTTTTAGCAACTTTAGGTCTTCCCTGGATCTTGATTACAACATGGTTCATTGGAAATATAGATGGTATAGTCGATTGTCCTATAAGATTTGCTATACTAGAAGATGAGCCACATTGCATCAGAACTGACATTCTATATATCTGCTTTCCACAAGAGCCAACAGCATGCTTCCAGGAAGCTCATAAGGAGTGGATAAATTGAGTGCTATAGTGTAGGTCTGCTATTTTTGTTTATAAAACAAACTAAGAGTATTTCTACAATCAAAAGGTTCCAGATAAAATTCAGAACCATCCTCATTTGGCTTTTCTAACATTCCCTTTGCAAGCTGCATGATTCTTCTATCATTCTGTTTGATAGGGGCATAACATGGGGAGGAAGTAGTATACCCAAAATCACAATCTTTTGCAAATTGTCTGAATTGCATTCTACATTGCAAGATAATCTGTTTTTCTAAAAATCAAATATATAACTATTTTGGCCGAGAAAATTGGCAAATTGTTCATAGGCAATTCTCACTTTTCCATTGATTCAATACATTTCCAATTCCTGAAAGCCTAAAAAATCTTACATTATCTCTACTGAGCATGCATACCTAATCAAAAGATAGTATCGTTGGCCAGTAAATTTCCATTAGGTACTTGACTGTCTATAATTCCTAAGCTATTTTTATACATTTTCTGGATCTTGCTTTCTTTACCAAAATAAAATAACTTTCTTCAGTAATTATAAGGACTTATCATGTAATGTAATATATTTAAATTCTATTTCCTCTCAGACATAGATAATAATAAGACCTCATCCTATCAGCTGTAACATCAGTACAATCCAAAACATACATTTATGACTGTTAAATTAAAAAAAATACCTCTAGGCAAGATCTCAAAAATTATTATTTTTTTTCCAGGTTCATTAGGTACTTGACATTAGTAGCCACAATTGAAGCACTCTGTGTAATGGTTTGCTTAAAATAGCTTTCAAAGATTTGTGGTCAGGCTCTACTGAAACTTCTTCTCCATAAAAGAAAGCAATTAAAAACTCCTGACTCTAGATGCATATGGCACTGGAACTCCTCACTGAAGGAGTGCTGCAGCTAAACTAGATACGCTGCCATCCGCTGACACCATCATAGTTTTGGCACATTGTAATATTTGAATGCAGATTCAATCATTAGTAACACAGTTTATTAACTGCTTCTTCTTGTAGTGATATCCACTGAAATCTCATGTAACAACAATTGACTTAATGGAATTGTCACAGTAGTCGTTCCTGGAAAAAAAAAATTGGCCATACTGAAAAACCACTGTACATCTGTTTTCTTCTTGGTATTTTAACCATGGCTTCAGTCTTTTTCTCAAGTTTCTTGTCATTAGAGGTTAGCAGATGTCCTAAGTACTTTACCTCAGTCCAAATTAACACAAGATTTAAATCAGTTACTGCTTTTAACTCTGAACAATTTTATACAGGCTATAAACCTAATACTTATCCCTCTTATGAATTTTAAACATTATAGTTTTACAACATTAATAACTAAACAAACAGCCCGTTCAACTTCTAAATGTCCATTTTAATCAGTCCATTACAAAGCTCTGAAGAAGGTTCTTTGTCATATGATATACAGTACATAATGTTTTAGGTTTAACTCTTTTTTTGTTCTTAGTTTGTCACTTTTTATAAAAGATTCAGCCACCCACATTTTCTGCATTCTTTTCCAACCACTGCCCATGCACCTTTGAGAAACTCTGTATCTCAGACATGGGTGCTTCCAGTCTTTGGTCTTTGGCATTACAACTGATGGCTGGGGTTTACTTCTCAAAACAACCAGTTCCTTATCGATATGCTCAAGGTCTTTTACAACCTACAGCCTACTCCTCAGCTCTGCAAACATTGACGGCATGTTCCAGTGTTAAACCATCTGTCCCTGACAATCTGACTCTTACGCTTTCAGGTCTTATTCCATATAGGCCACAGTCCTTACTTAAAGAGCCGCGTAACTGTCCAAACTCACAAGACTGCATTAAAAGTTTTAATTCTGTTACATAAGTCTCTCTGTTTTCTTGTAAAAATAGTATTCCTCTCTTATGCAATGTCCTTTCTTGATACATAGCAAGTTTTGGATTTCTCAACACCTGCAATATCTGCTTATTAAACTTCTCTTCAAATTAATATGTAGTAAATATGTCTGTTGTCTCCTCTCCATCAACAAGCTGAAACAAGACTGCTTGTAATTTCTTATTATTTTTATTGGCCCTGCTTGCCACCATAAAGCTCTTTGTTTCCATCTTCTCCAAAATTCCAGCAAAACCTAAACCTAGAGACTGTTGATTACACCTGCACTGTTCAAAGCTTCTCAGTTGACTTCTAACTTTATGTTATGTTTACACAACAGACATAAATAATAAGAAAGACAAATTCAGTACGCAGCTAGGTTTTATTGATAACTTGCAGGTTGCATCAGAGGTAAGAGAGCCATTCACGCAGAGATGGCTCTTTTTAGCCACTAATATTCTTGCAAGTAATACATTATAACATATATCTATACCAACTTGTGTTTCCCAAATACTGTATTCAGAAGCATATTGCATCTAATAGTACAAATAATGCATACCCATTGTGACTAAATTAGTAACACTCATAGCTTTATTCCTCACAGGTTTGACTATTGTCTTTTAAAACATTCAAATTTATGGAAGTAATTTACTCTATTTTGAGATAGAGGATTCCATAATTGAATATGTCAAAACTTTGGCGAACAGCTTCTCGTCAAACAGCTGGTCAGGTGGCTAAACAATTGAGCCACATTACATAATTTGGGGGAACACAAACCCCATTTGCCAATATGGATGAATAGAAAAGTGCATCTGAGTCCGGAAGGAGGATAAGTTGAGAGTCAGGAACATAGTCATTGGGAAAAGAGAATGGAGGTATAGTTGAAAATTAAATTATTAATTGAGGTATTAAATTATCATAAATCTGTGTATTTTAAGATTATTTGGGAAACACACAAAATGTCAGATATGTCATATCAGATGTCACCTATTTTCTAAATAATACTTTCACTGGAAACTTAACATTGAAAACATATTCTTCTTGGTTTCCCTTTTCTAGGCTAAAGAAGCCCAAGATGATCTGGTGAAAACAAAGGAAGAATTACACCTGGTAATGACTGCTCCACCTCCTCCACCTCCACCTGCATATGAACCAGTGAACTATCATGTCCATGATCCCCTTCAAGATGAAGGATCTGAGTCCTCTGGCTACAGTGCAGAATTCTCAAGCGAAGGCATACTGAACGATCGTAATGAAGAAAAGCGAATTACTGAAGCCGAAAAGAATGAGCGTGTGCAAAGACAACTGAAGGTAATCTATCAGCAATACAAAGCATTTGTTATCATTCTGTGTACCATTTTATAATTTGCCCAAGAAGGGAGAAAGGTTGTAATTGTATCTTTCTTTTAAAGGGTTAAGAAAGGTTTTATATTTTATGAAGAAAGAGGATCATAATCTAGAAATCTTTGCTACCATGTATCTTATAGTGGAAGGTAGAAAATGGTTGGCAAATTTAGATGATCCAGATCTTTTATCTTCTAACATTAACCACTGTAGGCTCTTAGACATAACTATGCCTATTCCTGGACTATAGAAGAATGATATGTACAAAACTCACCTTCAGATAGCATTTGCAAAATTTCATATTGTTTTTTTGTTTCCATCATAATGTAAGTTTCACAAATTTATTACTTGTGCATGTGTGTAATACTGTGTTTAAATGTTGTAGACGCTGACTGATGAACTAGCTCAGGCCAGAGATGAGGACAAGAAGACTCAGAACGACCTCCTCCACACAGAGAATATGCGACAAGGCCGAGACAAGTACAAGACACTGAGACAGATACGACAAGGGAACACCAAGCAGAGGATTGATGAATTTGAAGCTATGTAAATATAGTTTCAACGAAGACTCTGGGAAATGCAGATTTTAAATGTTGACATTTCTTCTTGAAAGGTCACTTGCAAAGTCATACCAGTAAATAAATGAATAAACTCCCACACTGTCAGGTGTCAGCTGAATTTAATAAAAGCAGCCACCAGGATTTAAGTATAACGAGGAGAACAGTCAGAGACATAGTACAATCTTATTAATATTGTGTCAAAAAATATTGTCAAAGGATGTTTCGTGGTCACTTTTTTCCTACACGTTAAGAGTTCTGCAGCTTTAATAGAAGGCTTTTTACTACCACAAGTATATCCAGATTTGTTTGGGTGTAGGGAAATGTTGTGCCATGTTTCTTGTTCTTAAACACCCACCATATTTGAAGTTTATAATGTTCTTACGTCTTAAGTCAGTCCTCATCTTTTGTTATTCCTATAAAAAAAGTCACAAAAGGACTCTAAAAAAGTTCACCTTGAATCGGAGAGGTTCCCGATGATCACTCAGAGGGAGTACATGACAGACACACTTGGATGTCTTTCTTATATCAGAAATAGAGGGAAATTGTCGATGTTCAATATTATTCAAGTGTTGAACTGCAGCTTAACCAGTCAGCTGTAGTATCATATTTATATATAATATATATGTGTTAAAAATATAAGTAACATATAATTCTAGTTTGAAAAGGGTTTTTTGCTTTGTATATTTTGTTATTATTTCTTGACTTGTTAAACAAATGATATTTTGGAAAAAAAATCTAAACTCTTGGGTGAGGCATGATCTAGAAAACATTTGTAAAGATGATTTTTTACTTGAAAGAAAATTGTAATGCATGCCTGTAATTCAGTATAAATAATTTCACTAATCCTATTTTTTCTAACAAATTTTCTAATTTTTAAAAAATGGTACCGTTTCAGACTCCAGCCATGAAGGGACTTTATCAGCTTTTTAAAATGTCTCTGTTGAAGAGAGTTGCTATAGATTTGCCTCACTATCCCCTTGTTAACCCCCATTTGACCACCACCTCCTAGCCTGCCCCCAGATCCCAATTTTAGGCTTCTGAAATCATCAGTGTCAGAGTACAGAATGTTGTTAGTCCTGCTCTACATACAATTTTCTATGCTGCTTTGTATTTTGAAGTTTATACCTCTGGAATCCTGATATAGTGTGGTGGGATTATTTGTTGAATGCAATCAACCCATAAATAAAAATCTGCAAGGCAACGTTTTCTTTCTTAAATTTCTCCAGTTCTTTTTTCTGAAAAACTATGAAGCAGCCCATTTGTTCAAGTGACAGAGAATATTAATAATAAAACAGAAAGGTAAAATAGTAACTATGGAAGAAATTATGACACTGAGGGTAAATTTGTAATTAAGTTCAATATATAAACTAATAACACAGAATAGCAAAACATTTGCCTTGGATGCAAGGTGGAAATTAAGTTAATAACTATAAGCTTTAACCCAGTGGTAAAGTTTCTAAATAGTGTGGCCCATGTTTAGCCTTAATCATAGTCTAGCAACTGAACCAGCTGATTACTGAACAGTACTGATAACAATAGAAATGGCAGCTCCCATCACCTCTACTGCCAAGATCAGATAGCCAGCAATCTGCATATAGTACATCCCAGGAAAGGTGGGTTGTGTTTTGTTTTGCTTTGCTTTCCTGATTTCTGCAAAGAACAAAGTGCAATAGCCTGATCAGAGCCACCACACTCAGGAATCTGAAAGGCTTATCGTTTGTTTCCCAGGAAAGATCCCCTTACTTGTGGGTGGTTGAAAAATCAAAGTGGAATGAAAGAACTGGTGGCTTCTGCATTCCTTGTCATTTTCTTGGAAGGCTAGTGATTGTTTAACTTTAAACTAGCTTGGGTTTGGAAAACATTAGACTGAGGTTGTGCTAAACCTGTAACAGGCCATAATTATATCTTATGAGTAAAGCATAAAGCATATCTTCTTAACCAGGGTAACTCATTGTTTAGATACTCCATTTAAGTCCAACATGATTTGTGTCCTGTAAATATATGTTTTGTTTCACCTAGTTCTAGATAGGTTTGCATTGTCTGTAGCCTTGTGAATATGAGGAATACATACAATTAAAAGAGGAAGGGGTGTTTCCCCATCCTTTTTTGAGCTTCCTTTGTTCAGCAGGACAGCTGCATTCATATATATTCAAAAGCCAGCATAGCATTCTGCACTCCTGCTTTATCAGGATCTTGAGATAATAGGTAGTATTTTGTAATTGCCAAATTACCCATATTATGTACTCATTCCATTTATTAAAGTGAAGTTGATTGTAATTTAGCTAAATGAGAAAGTAGCATACTGTAAAACTAAGTAGCATCCTTAGTAATCATTTTCATTTCCCAGATGACATTTGGTTCAACATAGATCCAAAAGGCATTTTTAGTAAAAATGATGGATGGCCACAGATTCCCAAATATCTTTGCAGAAAGTAGTGTTTAAAACATGTAACATTTCTTGTAAAAGGTCTTCCTGCAGTACTGTAGGATACCCTGGGTATATTTGGTATTAGTAAATTTTACCTTTATTTTTTCTTATCCTGAAATTACTTGTCCCATTATATTACTTGTCTAAATAATCTTATCACTTCATAAAAAAACTGAAGAATGCTGCTTTTCTATGTAAGGCAAATAGGCATGTGGAGAATGCAAGAGACAGATACAAACTATTTGTCAGTTGAGTGTATGTACTGTTCAAGGATTTGACTGAGCTGCAATATTATAAATAATATAGCATATAACTTTCTTATAAAACAGCAGTAGTCATGTTGGCCATTAGAAAAAAATAAAAATACATAACGTATCTTTGTTAGGGCCAATAGAAGTTTCATAAAATAATTACAAGTTTCAAAATTCATTTTTCTATAATTTTATTCAAAGTTTTAAAAAAAGATAAAAACTAATACTAATAGAAGGAATTGGAAAGAAAGCTACAAAGGGCAAGAAAAGAAAAAAAGTTTAAAAAAAACCAAAAATACAGAGAAATGGCTTCTGATCTTTATGGCAAATTATAAGTACAATTATAAATTTACCTTTTACTCTAAGTTACAAATGACTTTTCTTTCTACAACCTATCCTGTCTAATTATAAAACCATAAATCAAAAATCATTTATTGTTTTATGCAAAAAGTCCATAAAGGGGTCAGTAAATCAGTAAGAAACATTGTCTTTTCTCTGATCAGAAAATATACATTGATATATATTAATCTTTAAAATCCTCTGAAACAGTATATGTATTTTAATTCAAAACTTTCTAGCTTTTTACATGTCTACCAAGCATGATAAAATGTTCCTCCTTGTTCACATTTCCGACAGGTATTTGAAGTGCCTCATAATTACATCTTATGAGTAAAGCATAAAGCATATCTTGTTCTTAGTGCTATATTGGCCTCTTTCCAACTCTCTGACATCTTTCCTCCCTGTAAGAGTTAATCTGTGTAAAAGTTCATCCTCAAAACATGTATAATAAGAACGTGATAATCCATCTCACTCAGGCACTTTGCTTGGTTTAATCTTTTTTATAGTTTCAGAAACTTCCTATATTTTTATAGGTCTGTTATCTGCTTCTGTTTCTCTGTAATCCTTGGTAATTTTGGGTTTTTTTAGATACTCATCTATTTTCTTAAGAGAGATATCACTTCCTATAAACAAGTTGGAATAATATTGATAAAATACTTTTTGTATAATCATGCTTTCCATTAATACAGTATCTCTTTAGAGCAATTTGCTTTGAGTTTTAGATGGAATTAATTTACAATCAAAGAGAGATTTTTCTAAGTGGCAGGATAAGATGATTCCATTTGGTGAATCAACATTCTCTCTGAATTAAAAAGAAAAAGGGCTTAAAAGATTTAGAAATTTTGGCAAAAAAAAAAGCTTAACTAGGAGCGGATGTAAGATAGTTTAAAATGAATAAAGGAGATAGCTATTTTGAAAGATTATTTTTGGTAAAAGTGTTGAACAAATTAAAATAATAAAATGAACTGAACCTTCATAGGAATGTTTGTTGTTTATTATTAAAGAGTGTAAAAAATTGGTGAATTTTACAGAACAAAAGATAAAGGTAATATGAGCCAGACCTTGATGCTGACTATAACTACCAAGAGCCATTTGAGAGGAAAGTATTAAGGGCAAAGGAAGGTAAAACAAAAGAAAAGGGAAGATTTCCTTTTACTCTTTTCCTTGTAATTGGGACACTTTCACTTTTGGATTACAATATTTCAATGGCAACCATTAGAAAACTGCAGAGGGGAGAAGAGGATCTCTAGAGCAGTGGTTCTCAACCTGTGGGTCGGGACCCCATTTGGGGTCGAACGACCATTTCACGGGGGTCGCCAAACAACGCAGTCCGCCATTTTTTCCCCCTTTTCCTTAGCTGTGCTACTCCCTTTTATTCTATTGGCTTTTGAAAGCCAATAGAATAGACTCTCTTGAATAGAGTCTAATTCTATTGGCTTTCAAAAGCCAATAGGAATTGTCCAGGCTGTCTCTGCCCTGCTGAGCCCGCCAAAAGTCCCATTCTGCAAATGGTGCTGCACCAGTTGAGTAGTCCTCGACTTACAACTGGTTGAGTAGTCCTCGACTTACGACCAGTTTGGGGGTCACGGCATTAAAAAGGTTGAGAACCACTGCTCTAGAGCAATCTGCAGAGAGGGGAATTACATCAGATTTACTTTGGAAAATGTTTGAGAAATTAGGCTATAGGATAGTTTTTAATTATGTTATCTAATGCAAGCTGATGGCTATCATTATACTTTGAATGTGTTCAGACAAGATTTTAAAGCAGATGCAATGGCCGTCTACAAATATTTAAAATACTACCGCATATATGATAGGACATTTTTTTTCTTTGTTCCAGGGGCAGAATAGAAACCAATGGGTTCAAAGGTATGTGAAAGGGAACTTTGATTAAACATTTAAAGAATGAGGGAAGCAGAATGCACTGAAAACTTCAGATTTTTCTTCATTAGATATCTTAAGCTGAAGATTTATTTATTTAAATAGTTTATAAAGCCATACATTTCACAACAATGATGCTGGTCAACATACAAAGATAAAATATAATCCATTAAATTCTGGTTAAAATGACAACCCCAAAACAAAGTCCTATCATCAACAGTGCTCACCTAACCTGACCCAAATGCAGAGGTAATAGCAGGGATCTGCTGACCTGGGTAAATCTTTTTTTAAAAAAATAGCAGGAATAAACTTGGTACATGCTTTGGATGGGACACTGTGGAAGAGCCAGGAAATTCCATGGTCAGATGCTAGATCAAGAAGTCAAAAAATCCTGGAAGGTTATAACAAGACACATTTATACTGTTGGCAAACGTAACCTACTTGGATGTGTTTATGAAATTGCCAGGAGTCAAGTTCAGCTCAAAGGAGACTTTATCTAGCTGGCACAAGGAAAGGATTACATGATCTCTGAGGTGCATTCTAATTGCACTTTATGATTCTAGTGATGAAAACATTTAACGCCTACTTCACTGAAAAAAAAATGAACTGCTTACGGTACATTTATCCTTAAAATCTGAAGAAACAGGAAACATGCATAAATACAGTAAACATAAGTAAATCAAATGCAGTCATGTCACTTTGGCTTTCAATTGGTACCAGTTGAACGACTCAGCAGAATAGTTTTCAAAATCCCAGGACCCAAAATCTATCACCACTTCTCCGAGGAATACGGGATGTCTGAAAATTCCAGCGTGCCAGACAGATATCTGAAGCTGTCGGGTTTGCAGTTGGGAATATTCAATATTGTACTATAAAGATAAATGGCATTATTGACTGGTGCGAGATTAGCAAATGCAATTTATACAGATGCAGCCTCGTTATACAGCACTTTCACAGACTCCTGCAATAAATGACTACTATCTAAGCTAGCGTTAAGGATATTATGTCACAATTGATTGGAAGGTGGGCTAATAATCCTTTAATCCTCAGCCAAGTTATATCTTATGTCCTTCTTTCTTGAAGAGTGAGACTGCCCAATCCCAATCAAAGCTGATCCAGCATAATGCTTTCTACAAAAACCCCATGGGAGCTTTGCATGTCTGCCATTGGATCTACTTTTCAATCTATGTTAGATTTAGGTAGTTTAAATTAAACAGCTCCTTTAAGTTTGATAAATTACCTATCAATAATAGAAGATCAACTCATTACCCAAATTGTAATATACTTCTGAAACCATTCCGAATGTTGCAGATTCTATCATTTAGTAAACCAGCTTTTAGATAGTGTAGATGCTGGATTTTCACAAGATTTCTTCTTCAGCTCCAAAATGCTTTGGCACATTTACTTGTGTGTGACTCAGTAAAACCTTTCTTATGTTACTCAGTGGATCCAAAGCATGATAGCATCTTTTAAATTAACAAACATTCCTCTCTAAAAAAGAATAAAGTCCTGTCTGTATTTAAAAATCAATACCCAAGATTCTTGAAAGCCTATACTCAGAAATCCTATTAAATGCAACAAGTCACATTTCTAGCTAATGGGCCATTGAAGTTTATGCTTAGATATTTCTTCCTTAAGAATATTTCCATACCAGACAGTTTTCTCTACTATCAAGCCACAAAAATTAGTAAGATCAGCACACTGATGACAGTTATTTCCACTCTTCCCATTCAGAGTACCAATTTCCGGACATCAGCTACTATCATTCTATGCGAAATGCTGCGGGAATCCTAGATAATAGCAAACAGACCTCTTTATTGCCATCTTGCAGGCATCCAGTTTGGTCTATAGGTTAAAGCACTGGACTAGAAGCAGGGAAAGCTGAGTTCTATTCCTGCCTTAGATAGAGAAGCCAATTGTGTGATTTTAGGCCAGTCAGTTTCTCAGCCTAGTAAAAAGGCAATGGTGAATCACTTAAAAAGTTTGTGGACTTGTCATATAGTTACCAGAAATCAATAGACTGCAAAAATCCAAATATTCCTCTAGATAGTAGAAGAGGAACCTCCTCTTACTATCATGTGTTACAATTTTACTGCAGATCTAATAATCTGCAGATCTAATAATAATCCCAAATAGAGCCATATCTATTTTTAATCTATACAGTAGTTTTATAGGATTGTTTTGAGTTATCCCCTTTATTCTGATTGCAGCTGTTTTTATAAACTCATAAGAAAAACTTTAGCTTATAAATAAAAAAACTATATGTTATGCTCTTCCTTGACTCTTCACAATATGGCCAAGAATTGCTTCAAATACCTTTAATATTTCTTGGAATGTTGGATTCAGCGTGTTCTTTTTGACAGAAGTCTTCCGTTTACTCTGAGGAGATTTATCAGGCAGCAAGTAAGTCTTGACATATCTTTCAATCAAAGATAGAGACAGCGGTTAAGGCTTGTGAAAAAAAGGGAGGAGGAAAATAAAGTCACATGAGGGTGATTAATTAATGCCTCTGGAGATCAACAGCATGTTGTTTCTCTTTTAGTTTCATAAATGCTGTGCTGATTTTTTATTTATTTATTTATTTATTTATTGTACTTGAAGAGTAAGGAAGGACTTCATAGGTTGCTTTGTAAAATGTGGATGTTGGCCAAGTTTTTTAAAAGAGTAATTCAAGTCCCAGCCACTACTATATCAGGTATATTTTAAGAACATTTTATTATCCAACCCATCTCCACACAGACTTACACGTATACACACTTTGATATTTTAGGATTCAAGTCATTTATGTTGTATGAGATCCTTTTTCTTAAATGATTACGAATTGAATTCAGTATACTAGTGAATTGAAATTGCCAAGTAATGACTAGTACACATTGATCACTGTGACGGAATTCTTTATTATTATATCCTCTTTTTAAAACTGAATTAAGCTCAACAATGAAAATAGACTGTAAGGCTAAGCATGGTACACTCTAGTTTGATTATATTAAAACACAACATTACAATGAAAGTAGACTCAACTCTGAGACAAATTTTGGAAATCTGAAAAAAAAACTAATGAGATTACTTTATGTATGAAATCAGTTTCGTACATATACAGGCCTTGGGATTCAGATAGGAGGAATACAATGATTTTTATCTCCTGTATTTGGCTCCTGTTTTTAAATTTTGTTTTGTGTTGTAAGAAGCATTTTCTTTTTCTTCTCTTTTCTTTTGTAACAAGGCTGTTCTCTTATTCACTTTTAAATTCCATTTTGGTCTCTCTTAATTTTGACTTGATGACTCATAATTAATCAATCAGTCAGTCTAGAGTCTGTGTTCTTCATCTAATCAATCCATTAATTCTGAGAAACAAACGTAGTAGTTACATCATGAATTTGCAAAGGTATTAAATTCAATAAAACTGATAGCAGAGTTACCTTTATTTATTTTTTTATTGATAAAATTTATAGTATTTGCTGTCTATCTCGGCAACTTGTGTGGCTTTAGGTTTAGGCACCACAAACAAATATTAGATACCATGAAACTACCCTAGAGCTATCTGGATCTGAGCTTCTAGCTAGGTTTTATATGATATGATAGGCTAGGTCAGTGATGGTGAACTTTTTAGAGATCGAGTGCCCAAACTGCAACCCAAAACCAACTTATGTATCACTGGGTGCTGGGGGGTGTGGCCCATTGGTTGGGCGTGGCCAATTGGGTGGGCATGGCTGCATGGTAACGGCAGACTGGGTGGGAGTAAAAAGTTCAATCAATCAATTCAAACCTTGCGAGGTTTTTTTTTCCTGCGAGAAGTTGAAATTGATTGATTGATTGAACCTTTTTTTTTTTTTTTTTGCACACGGCAGCAGAGGCCTAAAGCAAAAAGGTTTTATAAAACCCAGCTGAAAGCCTAGGATTGGGGTGATGGCGCGCATGCCCACAGAGAGGGCTCTGCGTGCCACCTGTGGCACGCGTGCCATAGGTTCACCACCATGGGGCTAGGTGCTCAGGTTCCTTCCCTTAAATGTTATCATCTAGTAACATTTGACTCAGGAAGCACACCTTCTCTATTGTTGACCCTGGCCTGTGGAACACTCTTCCAGATTTCCCCAGAAATCTGGCAGACCTCTGCCCTTTTAGCTTTCTCGAAAGTCTTCTAGAGCTGGCTCCTCCTGCAAGCATTGGGGGACAATGAGGCTGGAGCCCAGCAAAGCAACATACTGATAGTGAAAGAAAGCTGTCTCGGGGTGCCAGGAAATTTTATCATGATTTGTTCATTTTTTTAAATGTTTAGTGTTTTGTCAAGTGCCCAGAACTGTGATTTGTAATATAAGTGTCTATATATCTCTTTTAAATATATATGTAGTATATTATACCTTATTATACTTTTGCTATTAGGTTTGTGTATATATCCTTCTGAATAGCGCTGACAAGTCCCTTAAGTTTTCTTAACAAGATTTCAGAAGCAATTTGTCCTTGCCTGCTTTCTGGGGCTGAGAGAGATTGGCCCAAAGTCACCCAAGCGGCTTTATCCCTAAGGCAGGACTACGGTCACGGCCATGGTCTCCTGGTTTCTAGCTTTATGGCTTAACTACTCCACCAAACTGGCTTTGCTACCATGAGTGAAGTATTGTTATAACTCCTGACTCACCCCAGTGAATGGTAAACCGGCCCTCTGATTTTACACAACACTTAACGTTTACTGTAGCTTACAATCCATGGGGGGAAAACAAGGGAGCATGATGTAGAATTAGCCTAGTCCAGTGATGGTGAATCTTTTAGAGACTGAATGCCCAAACTGCAACCCAAAACCCACTTATTTATTGCCGGGTGCCCGGTGGGTGTGGCCCACTGGATGAGCGTGGCTGTGATGGTCATGGCAGACTGGGTGTGTGTGGCCAAGGTGGGCATGATCACCTCAATGTTGCTCGTGGGGAGGGATGCCTGTGGAGGCCGGGCAGGGTTGGGGGAGATCCAGGGAGTTCTGGCAGGTGGAGCGGTGGGCAGGAGGCTCGTCCTGCGGGGTGAGGTGAGGCAAGGCGAGGCGAGGCAGGGCGGGGGTGCCATTATCACAGGGCAAGATGAGGCAGGGGCCAGGGTGGCTGCTGCCTGACACCATCAGCCCCTGCACACAGAGGCCAGCAAGCACATGGGTGCTGGGATGCATCCAGCCATGTGGGACTTCGGTGAGTTAGCGGGCGGCTGGTTGAAGAGGGACGGTTGCCATCTCTGGGCCATGGAACGTGCCCACAGAGAGGGCTCTGAGTGCCACTTCTGGCACGCATGCCATAGGTTTGCCACCACTGACCTAGTCAATGTTAAAACAAAGGTGGGAGGCAGCAAGCTTATGAGCGTGTTCTTTCTAAAGCAAGGAAAACAAAACACCTGTCAGTTGCAAAGGGCATCAAAGAAGTGACATATTTAGCCATTTTTTAAAACATTACTAACGTTGCTTCCTTATTGGCTCTTCTTCATGGTCATCTGAGATTTCGGCTATCCCTGAGTTTGCATAAATAGTTGCCAACGTAATTGGCATTGTTTCAGGAATTAAACTGAATTTTTATTTGTCTTAGTAACAAATGTCCTGAGTGATCCAGTCCTTGCAGGGGTTCTCAACCTGGGCAACTTTCAGACTTGTGGACTTCAACTCCCAGAATTCTGGGAGTTGAAGTCCACAAGTCTTAAAGTTGCCCAGGTTGAGAACCCCTGCGCTTACAGCTTTCCTGCAGGACAATTTAATAGCAGAGATTTTCACTCCCATCCAAAATCATCACACTCCTGAAAGTGTGGCTGGTGCCTGGAAGAGAAGATTTAACAGCCTTTCCAGTTGGTTGCATGAGTGACAGGTCTCCAGTACAGAGAGGCTCTGAATATTTCTAGGTTGGTCAATTAGTCTTCTGGAGAGATTAAGGGCAAACAGAAAAAAAAATTGCTCAAAAGCAGGGATAGCCATGGCAGAAAGAGTGAGAAACTGAGAAACCGTGAAAAACTGTTACCACTGCTTTTTGCAGATGAGAGGATCTGAAAATGTTTCTAGCCAACAAGCCCAAGTCCTGTAATAGTGTAAAAATTTGAATAAAAGCTAACTAGAAGAAATTAAAGCAAGCCTATTATTAATCTTATTGATGATTTTGGTTTTAGGTTAAAAAAAAAATCTATACCACCCATGTATCTGCAGATGTATGCCTAGATGTTCATTCCTAATGGCAATGATATCAAAATAATGAAATGGGCATTGCAGCATCACATACAAGCTCATAAGAGACAGAGTTTGCATCATGGTATACGTTTCATCACATGCATCTCCTCCTTCCCCTTGACGATGCATCTTCACAAATAATATTATTTTAGAATTAAAATACATCTTAGATTTTTTTTTAAAGTAACCAAAAGAAACTTACGGATTGCATTTCTTTTTTTCCTCCTTTCCATAAGCCAGATTCCTACAGGCACTGATGAATACTTCCAAAAAGCCAAATTTGAAATTGTATCTAATGGCAAATTCTATTTCACCACAGACATCAGTTTTTTCAAAGTCAACAGCCCCACTGCAAACGCTGGTAATGCTGTATAAACTATCCTGTATAAAATAGTGAATTAAGACAATACAAAAGGGTCTCAAGTACATAATCTGTCTGCTTTCTAGGTTTAATTTAGGACCCCAAAGTCTAGACCAGTGGTTCTCAACCTTTCTAATGCCGTGACCCCATAATACAGTTCCCCATGTTGTGGTGACCCCCAAGTGGGTGTGGCCACCAATAAGAGGGAGTAGGACAGCTAAGGAAAAGGGGGAAAAAATGGCGGACAGCATGGTTTGGTGACCCCCGTGAAATGGTCATTCGACCCCAAATGGGGTCCCGACCCACAGGTTGAGAACCACTGGTCTAGACTGACTGGATGGCATGAAGGGTTAGAACAAGATTTCTCAATTTTGGCATCTTCAAGATGTATGGATGTCGACACATAGAATTTCCCAGCCAGCATACAGGGAAGTTGATGATGATGATAATAATAATAATAATAATAATAATAATAATAATAATAATAATAATAATAATAGGAAGATCTGCAAAAAATATCATTTGCCTGTAAGCAAAAACTGGTGGGATCATAAAATAGAGAAAGTCATAGAAAATGATAAAATTAAACTGCTCTGGGACTTCAGAATTCAAACAGACAAGTACCTGCAACATAACACCCCAGACTTAACAATTGTCGATAAGAAAGACAAAAAAATCTGGATAGTGGACATGGCAGTGCCTGGAGATAGCAGAATAGAGGAGAAAGAACTGGAAAAGATAACAAAATACAAAGACCTACAAATAGAAATAGAAAGACTGTGGCAAAAGCAAGCAAGGGTAGTACCAATAGTCATAGGCACCTTGGGTGCAATCCCAAAACAACTGGAGCACCACTTGAACACCATTGGCGTTGACAAATTCGCTATTAGTCAATTGCAAAAGGCGGCCTTACTAGGAACTGCTTTCATCTTGCGACGATATCTGTAATACCATCAAACATCCACATCTGCCTATCCCAGGTCCTGGGTAAGGACTCGATAGGTAGACAAAATGCCAAATCCAGTCTGAACATCTGGCTGACTGTGCAATGATCAATAATAATAATAATAATAATAATAAAGTTGGAAGGGATCTTGGAGGTCATCGAGTCCAACCCCCTGCTCAGGCAGGAATCCTACACCATTTCAGACAAATGGCTGTCCAGTCTCTTCTTAAAAACTTCCAGTGTTGGAGCATTCACCGCTCTTATGATGGCTGGGGAATTCTGAGAGTTGAAGACCACACATCTTAAAGTAACCAAATTGTGATGGAATGTACACCTGCAGAAGCAGTTGGGGAGGTTTTTGACAACAGAGAGATTTCCCAGAAAGAGGCCCAGATTAAGAGACTGTGCCAATCCCAAGATGGAAGAGGTTAGGGGTAGCCACACCCTAGAATTGCTCAAGCTATACAGTCTCTAGTAGGTCAGAAAGACATGGTTGTCATTTGGCAAGATTCTATCAATTAGGTATAAGTAAATAAAGGAATGGACTCAATTGGATCTCACTGTTTCATCTCTGGGCTTTGGGCCTGACATCAAGGTTGAAAAACACTGGGTTAGAGGGGGATTTTTTTTGCATCTCTTTAATGTCATTTATTACTTGTCCAACCCAAATCAGAACTGTAATAACCTTGATATCCAAAGAAGATAAGATTTCCCACACAACTAATTTTAAGCGGTACTCTGTTCTGCTAATCAAACTAAAAGAAAGGCCCATTGTAAAGATAAAGAAATATTTAAGTTTATATCATTATTTCCGTCTCTGAAACAGATTATTTTCTGAAGTTGTACACGTTCTTGAGAATTATATGGTATTTCTTTGGGAAGATAGTTAATAAACTGCCTAGCATTAAAAATCTATACATTTTCCATGCGCAGTAATAGAAACATGAGAAATAGGATCACTACTTACACGTTTTTTATCTCCACAAATTAAGGTATTATTGGTAATAACGGAGGGTATGCCT
The DNA here is from genome assembly GCF_016545835.1 of Crotalus tigris. NCBI lineage: Eukaryota > Metazoa > Chordata > Lepidosauria > Squamata > Viperidae > Crotalus > Crotalus tigris. The sequence goes on along the minus strand of NW_024097321.1, from coordinate 2,688,819 downwards.
TCTTCGCTTGATGCTTTTATGCAAGCAACTCTACTGTCATCTTGTTCTCCACTGATACTTGAACATTTCTTTGTTAATAAAAAAGGAGAGGTAGTAATATGTAAAATCCTACTAGTCTTTATAAAATCAAGACAAGGGGGCTTCTGAAATGCTGAATGATACAGTCAGTGATTAAACTTGAATGATTCAATAACATGAGCCAGTTGATAACTAAAACAATGCGGAGCAAAATGAACAGTTTAAAAAGGAACTCAGCTGGTTCCATTCACTGCCATACATGGCAGTGGATTGCAAGTGAATCCATGGACATCCATGGATTAATGGAGACAACTGTAGATCTGGGAGTTCCACGTTGATGTTTCCCCTTCCCATCTGTAATTGGGGAGGAAAGATAAATAAACTATGATTTCCCATGTATATACTAATGTGATTACAGCTATTATATATTGTAAACCTCCATACTTTGCATAATTTATTCAGTTCACAGACTTTTTTGTGTTTTCTCAACATTCCATTAATATATTACATAGTTAATATAATTAAATAGTATTGTACCCTAGTTGAAAAATCAATAGCCGTATCAGATAGACTTCTCCTGTCCTTCACTGGATCGGTTTGTGGCCCATAATTTCCTGTGAGAAGGTATTTCTCATTGGGCACATCATTCTGTGACTTTGAGATTTCTAGAGGGGAAAAAAGTCAGAGAATTTAAAAAATCAATTCAGTTTGTTCAAAATTATGTCTGAAATTTATAATTCTTATAATACTTGTAAGGCTGAGCTGTCAGCATTTGAAGTATAATATTCTTGTTTGCATTTTATGAAACTAAAACAGACCTATTAAAATATATCAGTTATATATTACTATAGCTTAGATTAGAGAACCAGTTTGGTGTAGTGGTTGAGGCATCAGGCTAGAAGCTGCAGACTAGGAATTCTAGTCCCACCTTAGCCACAAAGCTAGCTGGATGATCTTGGACCAGTCATCTTTCTAATCAATCGTAGATCAAAAGACAAAGCTCTAGTAACAAAAAAAAGTGGCTACATTTGGATAAACTTTTTTTTTGTCCACGGAAAAGTCTCTCATGGAATCACACTGAGTTCTTGCAGAAGCTTAGTGCTTTATAGAACACATATTGAAAAACCCTGTTTTAGAGATATCCTAGGGTTAATGGGATTTAATTTAGGGAGCAGGCACACAACAGAGAGTCTACAACAGTGTTTCTCAACCTTGACAATTTTAAGGCATGTGGACTTCAACTCCCAGAATTCCACAGCCAGCATTGCCACATGCCTTAAAATTGTCAAGGTTGAGAAACACTGGTCTACAACATGCATAAAATAAACACACACACACACACACACACAATCAGCTCCTGGTAGCAAGTACTGCCTAAAGTAGGCCTAAACTGAAAGTAACAATTTCAGTTAAGTATCTATCCCTACAGGATACAATTTTTATTCTATTATGTCCTCTCTTGACAGGAGTCTACTGTTATTACAATTATCCATAGCACAGCTTCAAAGGAGTAGTATGAATTCAAAAGAGTGACTCCTAGTTAGTTTATTGAAAATTTCTCTCAGGCAGTCGTGTATAGAACTGCAGTCTACATTGGCACAGAACGGAGAATGAGTTACAAACTGGAGAGACTGAGAGTAAGAATTTAGAAAACGCTTCATGATTTGCTTTTTATTTTCTTTTATGTAGCTCTATGTTTGACTTAATAGTAAACTTGTTGATAAATTGGGGGGAGGGGAAATCCCTGTTCCAATTATTTCTCAAATAAGCATTGGTGCAAATTATATGTGAATTTTTATTGCATAAGATGTCTCAAGAATATCATCCCCTCAGAGATAAGATTTGCCCCCACTTTGACACTCTTTCACAAGGCCCTGAAAACCTGACTTTGCCAATGGGCCTGGGTCCCCAAAGTGGGATGGGGCCATCAAATGATTAGTTTGATTTCTGTCGCCAGGATAGGAAGATGGGGTTATAGATCTTTGCTGTTGTTGTTTTTAGTGGGTTTGTATTGTGGTAAGCCACCCGGAGTCATTGACGGTGAGTTGGGTAGCCATATAATTTTTCAATGAATGAATGAATGAACGAATGTTGTAGCAGTGGAAAATCTAAAAAATGTATTGACCGCTTTGATTAATATTGTCACAAAGGGCAGAAAGTAGAAGTGACTGTAACTTGTATTAGCTTGGTAGGAGTGTGCAGAACTCTTTCAAATGACATAAGAATAATTCTTCATGATGGGCAGGTCTAACATATCATATTCTGCATGTATATTTTTGGAGTATGGTAAATAATTCAGTCCCACAAGCTGTAACTACAATCAGAAGGGGCACAACTAAGAAATCTCACTAATCTCACTAGAATCTATTAATACACGTTGTTAATGAATGATGAAACACTTTAATCCAGTGTCATGGCCACCTTGGATTCTACCTCAGAAGGGAAGTGTCAGATGAGAAGTTCTTATTTTCTTCAGGAATGGCATTGGGGGGATGAGAGGAAGGAAGGCTACTGTTCCTTGTACACTACAAATCTTGAAGTTCCAATCCAGATTCTAAGATTCAGTCAGCTGCACCTTTGATACTGGTTGTGAATCTCTTTCTTTAATTCCCCCAGTCAAAAGATAGGTAGTAAATTACAATAGTGTTCTTTTAGCTATCAGATGACTAGATCTATCCTTTTAATACAACATCTTATTTCAGAATACCATAGGTCCTTACTTTTGATATGTGAGGTAAAAGAAAGAAAGATGTTTTCCATAGACTTGTGGAAACCTGGATTAAGTTCCTGAAAGAGAAAGAGACAAGAAAAAATAAATAGAATGGAGCTAGCTTTTCAAGGTTTCCTGGAACATATAACCCCTTTGAATTTGTCAAGGAAACGCAAGTGCAAACTTGCAAACAGAGCTATAATTCCTGTGTCCAAGCATTTAGGAGATGATCTATAGTATTATTATTATTATTATATTTTATCCCACCTTTTAAATATTTTGGTCAACTCAAAACTACCTTAATATTTCTTGCTCCTATTTTTTGTACAATAACACTGTGTGGTGGGTTGGTCTGAGAGATAGCGACTGGGCCAAAATCACCCAGTCAGCTTTCGTGCCGAAAAACAAATGCTGTCTGGTCCTTTGGTATCTAAAAGATCACAGTGCTTACCATAGTAATCTTATAAATCAAACAATATCCCAATCTGAGTTGTAAAAAAAACTCGCCAAATAACCACTATATTTTTGTCACTTTGTTGCCATCTAGTGATCATCTGGATTTTTGCTCAGATCTGGTAAATGATTATTATTTTATATTTCATTTTTGGAAATATTTAAATAGGAAATATGATTTAATCTAAGAATTTTAATGCAGTAAATTCTATCACAGTACATACCATTGACTTTCTAGTTTTCTTTACTTCAATCACATTCTTACTTTACTTAAAAAATTAATCACTATTCTCTTCATTAAAAATTTTAAACCCATTTTAACTTAAATATTTAGTCACTTTCAAAATAAGGAACTTATTTTTATTTGGCATGCAAGGCTTAAAATGGGAATCAAAGCTCCCCAATTACAAAAAAAGAAGCAAAATTTACCCCACACAAATAATAAGTAATCAATCACTGTAACTAGTATGACTCAAAGTTAGCTCATGGGAATTTCAAATACTGCTCCCTGCCTTATATTCGGGGAAAAAACTGGTTGCAGAGTATGTACTGCTAATTAATCTTGGGAAACTGAAGAGAAGTAATGCAGACTAAATAACTTTGTCATCCTCATTTTAATTAAATTAAATTTGTCATGAAGATGGGACAGATGAATAAACTATGAATACTTCTATTATGCAATGGAAACGAGTGTACTGTAATATTTCTGAGTGTGGAAAAGGAAGTTCAGACTAAACAAAAAGCAATCAAAATTAATTCCTTTCCAAATTAAGGAAAAAATTGCTGTAGAAAATAACTGTAGCATGGTTATTGTTCAAGACAAGAAGAAGAGTAAATAAATGAAATGAAGGGCAAACTGAACATCAAATAGGAAGTGAACAATGAGTAGTTACAGAAAATACAGCTTATTCAGTGTTGTCTCGGTTGATAGGATTTCATGTGTACCCCAGGTGATAGTGGACCTCTATCTGCTACTGCAGCCTCCTTCTCAGAGACATTCACTTCCTCTACCTGATCATGATTAACATTGGAAAAGATGGATGGCAGAAAAATGAACAGCATGAAGAGAGGGAGCCCTCCTATCTATTGTTGTTCTTTAAATTTAGTCTCTTCCCTATCTCATACTTAATTGTTAATACATGGCTGATCATACAAATTAATAGCTATGCCTATTATGTTAGGCTGAAAAAAAAATTAATCATACATAGAGATCAGTTTCTGGAGACTACCAAATAAAAAGACGTATAAGATTAAAGAAAACATATTAAGCACAAAATCAATGATAGCTGAAAGCTTTTTGAGTAAGTAGGTGATTGGTCGAACTGAATGTAGAGTGATACATTACCAATATGTTTATTCTATTGGCAGATTCAGCAAAAGGTGGAGGAGTTGGAGGAATCACCGATACTTTGCTAAGAGTTTTAGGGGAAAAAAAACATAAACAAAATGTTTAATGAAGAGAAGGACGAGGGGGGACATGATAGCAGTGTTCCAATATCTCAGGGGTTGCCACAAAGAAGAGGGAGTCAAGCTATTCTCCAAAGCACCTGAGGGCAGGACAAGAAGCAACGGATGGAAACTAATCAAGGAGAGAAGCAACCTAGAACTAAGGAGAAACTTCCTGACAGTTAGAACAATTAACCAGTGGAACAACCTGCCTCCAGAAGCAGTGAACGCTCCAACACTGGAAGTCTTTAAGAAGAGACTGGACAGCCATTTGTCTGAAATGGTATAGGGTTTCCTGCCTGAGCAGGGGGTTGGACTAGATGACCTCCAAGGTACCTTCCAACAACATCATCATCATCATCATCATTCAGGAATTCAATCATTCCACCCAATATTTAGAATAAAATAATAATGGAAAGTTACCCACATAAAATACAATACAGCAAGTCCTCAACTTACAACAGTCCATTTAGAGACCATTCAAAGTTATAACATCACTAAAAAAAGTGACTTCTGACCAGCTTCTACACTTACAACTATTACAGCATCCCCATGGTCATGGACATGGCAACTGGTTCACATTTCTGATAGATGTGATCCACTTTTATGACCTTCTGACAAGCAAAGTTGGTGGGGAAGCCAGATTCACCTAACAGCCATGTTAATAACTTAACAACTGCAGTGATTCACTTAACAACTGTGGCAAGATAGGTTGTAAAATGGGATAAAACTCACTTAACCACTCTTTTGCTTAATAGTGGAAATTTGGGGTTCCATTGCAGTCATAAATCGAGGACTACCTGTACAAAATGCACTGCTTTCTCTTTATTTGCTTGTGTGGTATTTTGTACTATTAACATTAACAACTAACTTTAGAAACCAAATACCAAGCTATTAAATACATTAAAATCTCCATCTGAAACTTAAAGGATTGCAAAGGATCATGAAGACTTCTTAGGAAGAACTAAGAAAATGAAATAAAGGTAAAACTTAGGAGATAAATCTTCTCAGCCTACAGTAACTTCCCAGTTCAAACAAAGAGCAAGAACTACTTCTTGATGTAAGAAATAAGCTAAGATTGACTTAAGATTTATAGGAACATAGAACCTTACTTTGGAATAGGTTCATCTGTCCATCTACTCATGGGTAGATAAACATTTCTTCTCACAGTTTCCCCAATGGCATTAGCAAAGGAACCGATTATCATGGTGGTTTGAAATTAATATTATCAGTTTCTCAAAAATGCTGAAGTTTCTCCCAACTTGATCCTCTTAAAGTCAACACAAAGAATAGCACTCACAACACTTCCTTGTGGACATAACAGCATGTTAGTAACATCTGAGGGCATCCATATGACTTCGCTATTTGCGAAGTCACATTTGCCATTGAATGGAAATTGTTTGCTCAAGTGTCTAATCAGATGTCCAAATGATAACAAAAAAATATATACCCCAGCTTCTCAGTGTCTTCCTTCTATTCAGTGGTGGGATTCAAATGTGTAAACAACCGGTTCTCTGTGTGGATGCCACTTCCGGAAGTCCATTCTGGGCCTGGGCAACAAAAAATTAGCTACCGTTTCTGCCAAAGTGATGTGAACCAGCTGAATCTCACCACTGCTTCTACTGCCTGAAAGTTACTACTGCTTCTCACTCGCTTTGGCGATAGAACCACCCACTGCTTGCCTAAAATGTTGCCTACCCATGATGTGAATTTAGAGGTGGTCCTCGGCTTATGACCACCACTGAGCCCAGAATTCATGTTGTTAAGTGAGAAATTTGTTAAGTGAGTTTTCTCCAATTTACAACTTTTCTTGCCATATTTGTTAAGTGAATTACTGCAGTTGTTAAAATATTAACACAGCTGTTAAGTGAATCTGGCTTCCCCATTGACTTTGCTTGTCAGGAAGTTACAAAAGGTGATAGCATGACCCCAGGACAATGCAATTGTCATAAATATGAATCAGTTGTCAAGCATCTACCTGCATCTACCTGTACCTGAATACAACATAGCTTAATCATTCAGAGGTAAGACCCATCAGAAATGTTTAAAATTCTGCCTTTGGTAAAACTAGACTCGTGGTAAATCATGTATGTAGCCTGCAAAGAATATTTAAAGATTCTGTGGTTTTGGGGGGGGGTTGTCACTTTTGTCACTTAGATCAGCGTTTCTCAACGTTTGTATGACAGCGACCCCCGTCACACGAACGTGCCACGCACATGCGTGGTGGTGCCCCATGTGCGGCGCGCATGCGCGGCGGTGCCCCATGTGCGGTGCGCATGCGCGGCGGCGCCCCATGTGCGGCGTGCATACACGGTGGTGGCCCATGTGTGGCACGCATACGCGGCGGCGGCCCATGTGCGGCGGCCCATGTGCGGCGGCGGCCCATGCACGGTGCATGCATGCGCGGCGCGCCCCCGTGTGTGGCGCATGTGTGTGCGGCGGCGCCCCCAGGCATGGCGTGCATGCGTGGCGGTGCCCCCTGAGGGGGGAAAATGGTGGATTGCATTGTTTGGCGACCCCCGTAAAATGGTCGATCGACCTCAAATGGGGTCGCGACCCATAGGTTGAGAACCGCTGACTTAGATCATCTCTGTGATTAAAACATGGAATTAGGACATTTGTCACTGAGATCATGTTTGTGACTGAAACATTAGGACATGAAATGCCACGGAAATCTCATTTAAAACGTGCTTGTTTTATCTGTGTGAAATATGACATTGCATTTAAATTATAACATTTGCATTTCAATTCAAATTAAAATGATTCTTAAATAATAGTAGAAAAGGATATCAGGGTTGAAACTAAATATGTGATTGAAAGCCAACTCCCCAGTTTACCTTCAACATTCAAGAGGTAATACTATTTAAGATCTGTCAGTCGCATTTCTGTTGGCCTTGCTATTTATTTTTAAGCTTTAAGCTTTTTAACCTTTAACTTTTTCAATGAAACCAAAACAAAACTTTACAACTTAATCCCCGTTATCAACTTTGCAAGAACAGCCTACAGCAGGGGTAGGCAACCTTGGCTCTTTTATGACTCCAACTCCCAGAATTCCTGAGCCAGCTACCCCTGGCCTACAGTATCAAGGGCCACAGTGTTAAAGAGACGCCCCTTTATCCCTCCCCTACCCCCAATGTTGTTGGAGTTGTGGCCATAGCAAAAGCTATAATTACAGAGCCACACCGAAACACTTGTCTAGACTGCCACACTGAAATAAAAGGCAGTGTTTTAGTGGCTCGAAAGGTAACACAAGGAAAACTGAAACAATTTCCCCAGGTAAATATTTGGACATGGCTGCTATGGCTGATGTTGTACAAGTTCTATATGTAAAGAGAATCCATGGCAATGAAATGCATACTCCACCCACATTCACTAGAAGCTTCAACAGGCTTCCTGCACGGGATAATACGCACTTAGTACTACATCAAACGTCTGTAGGACACGTCAACCTCCTTGTCCTTACCTTAATTTCTGATAAGATTTCAAGAGTTTTGCTCCAGCAGTTTCATATCTACCTATCAAGAATGAAAAGAACTCAAGGTCACTGATAGCAATAAACTTGTACTTGCATGCCAATGTTTTTTTTAGTAGATGTAGCCATTTTTATCAACCATTTTTACTACTTGTTATTGCCAATATGAAAATGTTTGTGGTTTAAAATGTTCTCTTCCTGTTTCTATTCAACCCCCTGTATTGTAATGGATTATGGAGACCTCAATTATAGCAGAAAAAACATTAAAAAGAAGTAAACACCAATAAGGCAAGACGATGAAATGAAAAGAAGCAACTTTTGTTATGTAACACCATTTAAATGTTGGATAACTTTTCAGTACAAATAGTGCTAGAAAAAAATCTCACTGATTATAAAACTACGGATTGATAGTCAACTAAAACACAGTCAACCCATGTGATTCAATCAATGTTGCAAATGATAAATGGTGTGTAGCAATAAAAGCATTGATTATTAACAATTACATCTGGAATGTGTTCTTATATCTGTCCACAAAGAAAACCATTCTGCATCAGGTAAATCATTAAACAATATAGAAAATAATTCTTTGGCATAATCAGCTAAGCTGACAATAAAAATTATTTTCTCACACTGGTTAATCACGTGATCTTTCATAACATGTGTCCCAGTAAAACAGGGAAGTGTGTGTATATGCTAGTCTTCTGGCAGTAGCTATGCTACTGCAGATTTCCTTAATCTATATACAAAGAGAGCTTCTATATAAATCAACCTAACCTGTAATACCAGAACTAGGGTCATAAAAACTGGACATTTAAGAATGAATGGAGAAAAACTCAAGTTCTGTTGTTCCTAAGAAGAACAGCTACTGGAGGAAAAGATCTCACCAGAACTGAGAGCTTTAATCCGTTTGATCAGTAGTTAAATCAACAGAAATGGCTTTTCAAATTTACTTCACAAACTAAGCAGCCCAAAAATTCAGACCCTTAGCTTTAAATAATGAAATGATCCTATTCACACACCTACAAAGTTGAGAAAAGGATTTTTGTGACAGGAAGTAGAATTAACATTCCAAAGGCTAAATACAGGAGCTTTTTTAAATACTTAAATTAATTGTTAACCAAGCCAGACTGCAAATAAAGGATGAGATTGATGATGATTTCTCTTCTGAAAAAACGCTGCCTTGATAGTTTAGGGTCAATTCAAGTTTTATCCCAAAGCCTAAGAATTGTTCAAATATTACCATAATATATGTGTCTATACTTGTTTTTTGTAAATGAGGTCAAATACTTTCAATTTTGTCAGCTGTTTTTACAACTGCATTGTTATAATTCCTAATGTTCCAATAATTATGAGGAAAAATGTTGCCGGTTTAGTCCATTGTCTCTGTAATTCATTTATTCAGTCCAAATATTTTACAATCCTTTCCAGTTTCTTTTGAGCTAGTCTAGTGTCATTTAATACCGTCACATTTATAAGTAAACATTATAGAGCTTTTCTTCAACTATTGTAGTGGCCAGCATATGATTTCTGTTCATCTGAATTTGGAAATTTCATAAAATGGTCATTGTGAAGCATATTTTCATCATTATGTGCATCAAATCTATTCTCCTTCTATCATTACTATTATCATCATAGCTCTGATGAGTTACTGTACTTAAGAAGCAATAAAGAGTATTTTTATTTATAGTATTTATATAGTTTATTAAATTAAGAAGAGGTTCTAGCTCAGTGAAAGAGAAAATGGCCAATTAATATGAAAATGTTAGATTAAATGCCAGATAACCAATTGTGTGAAAAGTTGGAATAGTCAATAATTAATTTAATGAAGCAATAATTTGGCATTCATAAAATAATTTCATAATTTCCTTTTGAGCCTTGGAAGTGAAGCGGTTATTATCAGAAGTTTGGGGAATGGCGAAGAGTGATAGACCATTTTCAATAATTTGATTTTGGATTTGGGGATGTTCCCGACTAGGCCATGAATACTTAGAGCTAGCTATCTGTCCATTTGTTGAACAGGTCCTTTTATTAAAGCTTTTTCTTTTTACTTCTACTCTCACCAAATTTCCATGTTACTAGTGGGGATAGCATTAGTTGCTGGACTGAATTTATTTTCTTATATTTGTCATGATTAGTCAAGTTGCATATGTCAGTTGAAATGCAGCCTGGAAATCTCTTCTAAAAAGATCATTTATTTATGCCTATCAGATAGGTAACTTGTTTTTCAAATAATGTTCTTGCATTATGTGAGAAATACCATGCCAATGTCACAAAGCATTACAATAGATAAAAAGGCATTTGTACTGACATTTTAAAATTAATTTATGATTAAGCAGTAAATGAAAGTGTAGGTGATTAGTTTTCCATGAAAACATGAAACTGATCTATTATCCTATTTTCTGCAGTTCCTTATATTTAACATTGTGTCAAGTATATCAGAAGTTTATTGGCCTTGTACAGTAATAAATACTGTAAACTAAACCTAAGAGCTATTAACAGATAATAATTATTGCTATTATTAATAATTACTAGTCTGTTAAATTATTTTGGTTTCAAGAGAGATGTAACTAAGGTTTATCTCTTTATACATCTGCAGCCAAACATATTGAAATCATCTAATTTCAATGGGACATAAGCACAATCATGGGTAGAAGGTTACTTCTGGACCAGCTTTTACATTTATTTAGTTTCTGATTACTGTTCCATAATTTAGATATTTTTTTTATCAAGCGATACTATTTCCCATTCATTTTTCTTCATTTTTCAAGACTGAGAAATCAGTTTGTTAAAACGTGTCTACAAGACTATTTGAGTTTATTTGAATTCTAATTCTGGGTGATATTCAAGACTAAATGAGTTGAATTACATGCATTTTGGAACTGGATTAGTATGAGCTTTTAATAATTTAACATGTTTTTCTTAAACTTTACTGTAATAATGATTATATTACATTCAATTGCATTAAAACTGAATAATTTCTTTGGCATTATGATAAAGGGCCAAGAGAGGGCACTGTTTGAATTCATAAAATAATTTATGAATTCATTCATAAATTCAGTGATCAATAATTTGCACTGAAAACTGCTAGGAGTCCAATATTTTTCTAGAAAAACATGGAATTATATGAGTCACCTTGCACATTTAGACAGTTGTGAAAGTCAACATCTTTGTTCTGATGAAAGAACAAATCATTGTTCTTGATTACCAAATTTCTCTATTCAAAAATTCAGTTTTCTCCTTTTTAAGCCATCAGTATAGGAAACGTTATCTTGATTACCAAATTTCTCTATTCAAAAATTCAGTTTTCTCCTTTTTAAGCCATCAGTATAGGAAACGTTATCTTCCCCAAGTTGATTCCCTCTTTATTTTATAAAATTTGATATTACATAATTCCCAATCATCTGGCCAAGAAACAACCTGTATATCTTGAGGTGGAGAAAAGATTGATATAAAGTAATCTAGTTGAAAAACCAATGTTCTGGAAGACATTTTTTGACACATACATAACTGGACTTTCCTGGGAGTTTTCCCATTACACTCACACCCATCCAAAAGTCTAGCAAGACCTGCTGAAGAGAAGAAAGAAGCAATCTGAGGCATCCAAATATCATCCAGGTGGACAATGATATCAGGAGCGTGACATTATGTCAAAATGGGATAAGACAGTACCTTTACAAATAAAAATAATACTGACTTCTTTTAGGGGTTTTACTTTAATTATATAGCTAGATTATATAGCTCCTAGAAGCTTATAATTATACAGCTTCTAGAAGCACGAAGCCGAAAACACCAGCCTGAAGATGACAAATGGGACTTTGTCGAAACATCGTCAAGACACTTCCAATTTTACACGGGAGAAAACCTGAATAACCAAAGATCTACATACAAACACCCGCAAAAACCTCAGAATACATTATGTGGGTGGGGTGAGAGACTCACATTGCAGTCCCAAAGAAAAAGTAGGGCAGATCAGGAAGGGATTGGGGCATATGGGGGTATTAATAGAGACTTGAACACCCCCTCCCCCCCTATAGAATGAGGGATATGCGAAGTAATGGAGGAATTGCACACAAGGGAGGAGGGGGGATTCCGACCTCATCCAACCCTAGGGTTAATGGTGGAATGGTGCGCGATGGAGTGCAGGAAAGGAACGGGAAAGGAACACGCACTGACAAAAGGGGTGCATTTAGAACGCAATTTGATCAGCTGGGGTCAGTGACGTGCTCCAGGAGCCGGAAACAGGCGTTTAGCAATCATATATAGGTTTCCTCTTAGCGTTTGCCTTTTAACCCTGATGATGTTGAGAGTTATCGACGAAAGCTAGGTTGATTAAATTCTATTTTCTTATCCATTCTCTTGGTGATCGTTATTTTAGCAATATGGACATGCCCAAAAGTCGAATTTTTACTCATATTTCTAATCATATATATGTGTGTGTGTGTGTGTGTGTTCTGAGGTTTTCGCGGGTGTTTGTATGGAGGTCTTTGGTTATTAGGGTGTAAAATTGGAAGTGTCTTGGCAACGTTTCGACAAAGTCCCATTCGTCATCTTCAGGCTGGTATTTTCAGCTTCATGCTTCGAGGAGCAATGTGTGGTCTTAGCTGTTTCTTCCTTTTAACTGCCAGTGGGGGTATGAACTGATTGGATGGGAGCTTGGCTGTGTACCAATGTGTACCAATCAGAACACACCTCCACCCAATCAGAACACAGCCAAGCTCCCACCCAATCAATTATATATTTATAGGATATTATATATCCTATAAACACTGTTTAACATACAGTATGCATTTGCAATGTAATTAAAATTCACCTATAGATTATTTCCCTATTATTTTTTAAAAAAATAGTAATAGAACTAATTTGTTTTCATGATTTCCTCTTTTTCTTGTGCCACCTTTAAACTGCATTTCCTTTCTTCCCTTTTCTATCATTAAAAAAAAACATACACTAAAAACATATGCAACCGTTTCTCATCACCTTCTATGTCTCAACACTAGCAATACCTTGGGATAAATTCTGCTTTTTTGCAACTAGAACAGAACTCAATTTGACTTCTATTTTCCAGTATTTCTCCAAGAGAAATGCTCTGGAATTAATGGTGGTAGTGGGGGGGAAGCCAATTAAGCACTGATATTTGGTATAGGCAGCTTTGACGAGTGTGTATAGAAATTTCCACTTAAGAAAATTCTCACAATAGCTTTTTTTAAAAAAGGAAGGGTATGATTCCCTTGAAGAAAAACAACCCACATCCATATTTAAGCAGAACATGGGCCAACCACAATGGCACAAATATTGTGCAAGCCTTTACATTCTCCACAACTCTCAGACAAAAGCAAGCAAATTTAAAGTGTTTTAAAGCAACTTGAGTCAATAAAGTCTGCTGTTTAAAGTCATGTTCACACTTTTAGAATAGAGCTGGAAGGGACCTTGGAGGTCTTCTAGTCCAGCCCCCTGCTCAAGCAGGAGAACCTATACCGTCTTAGACAAGTGACTGTCTAGCTAGCCTCTTCTTAAAAATTTCAAAACTCAAAAATTTCATTTCTGAAAACACAAACGACATGTATCCCCTATCTGTCTCCTGTCACAGGCAAAGCACATAAGCATCTAGCCTCACAAAGAGCAAAATTAAAGATGACTTAGAAAACAACGCAGAGGAAAGGCAGAGAGTAAACTTATGTGATATGCTAAATTTAAAAAATATATCAATTCATTGTAATATTACTGTAGGAGATGACCAGTGTGAGCCTGAGGTCAAGGTCAAACACATTATCAGTTTGGAGTCTCTAAGTCGGGCCCCTCTTGAAGTCCATTAACTCTTACCTGGCATCAATTTGCCTTGACCATTGGTAGATCAGATTCTTGTGCATAAGTAGCATGAACTAAACTTGTAGTACATTTGAACTCTATTTTGGTTCCTGATTTCTTTCATCTGACACTATTTAGGGACTGGAGGGATTTGAATTCTCAGCATGTTAAAAAAAAAAAAAAAAAAGATCCCTTTGTATGAATGTTGTGTTTTTCCACCCATGAACCAACAAGGCTATCATTATGAATGAAAGCAAATATACACGTCCCAGGATAATGTTGCAGGATCCAGTCTGGGTCAGCCACTGGGACCAGAGGTTTAGTCTTCCAAGCTTTCAGATTTGTGCTGGAACCCATCATCAGGGAACTACTCTCTGCCAGAATATGTGCCTTGGGTTATTCTATCTATCGTATTTATGTAGTGCCTGGTTGTGTGTGGTTTTTTAGTTGTTGATTGGGGTGTTGATGACTGGTTATTAATTACAACTTCAACAACTAAAAAGCCACACACAACCAGGCTCCACATAAATACTATGCATAGAATAGCCCAAAACACACATTCTGGAGAGAGAGAATTTTCCAACACAAATCCAAAAGCTCGGAAGACTAAACTTCTGGTCCTGGTAACCAGCCCAGACTGGATCCTGCAAGATTATCATTGTTCTGTGTTTTGGAAAATATTGTGCCCTACTGCCCAGGTAGAATTTGCCACCAGAGAAAAGTGCACCCTGGTAAGGAAATCCTTCAGCAAATGTCTTGCACTCAATGAAAGCAGTGTGGGAATAACTCTCCAAGAATATACTTTCTATGAAGGAGGCCATGTGGCTAATGAGAGGCAATCATAACTTCCTTGGCACAACACTTGGTCACCTTTTGCTTCTTCTATTGCAGAAAGTCAATGGGAAATTGATCTCCTGGTCAGCAGCAAATAAACAAGTTCCTTAATTTTAATGATACCTCACTTATTTTTTTATTTCTGCCCCACCATTTTTCTGAGAGGTACAGGTGGCATATATTCTACCCTCACAGCAGCAACTCATGGGCTACATTGGCCTGCAAGGGAAATCTGGCCAGGGAGATCTGTGGCTGAATAGGTCAGGGAATCTAATCTGGGTCTCTCCAATCTGGTGACAGCATCTTCACCAGTGGACAATGCTGGTTTTCTTGGGTTTATCTTTTACATAAGCAGTGAATACTTCCATATTTCCATCAGTCACGGTTGTTATTAGCTATGACAAATGCATATATTTATAGCTAAGGCAGGGTGAATTTTAAAAATTCAATACAATTACTACTATTATAGCTCAATAAAATTGCACTCTGAAATTTCCAAACTCATAGATTTACTTTCTAGAAGACTGTTTTTGCTAAGATAAAACATGAATTAGAAAGAGAAACTTATCAAAGTAATCAATTTATCTTGCATGACTCAATGCTTCTGTTTTTTATTTGGTACCTTCAGTGGGGAATTTCTTTGCTCGCTCCTCAAAGAACCATTCACCTGTTTTCACTTTAATAGCCCTGCAAAAAACAAAATAAGTATTTATTTGAATTTTATACATGCCTTTTTCAAGGAGGATTTTTGGAGACATAAATGGGCTAATTATTTTTTTAAAAGATCAAACCAAATCAGTTCCATCATGGTAATCAAGAGCAGTGGAACATCAGCTCTTGCATAATCAGTTATGTATTCTGTGATTTTGCGCAAGCATATAAAACCCCCTTCTTTTCAAATCCTACGCTAATTCATATCCAGAGTCCCTATAGCTGCCATTTATTTTTGAAACTCCATTCAAACACCATCAAACACCAACATCCCAGCTCTATAACAATTTTATCAATAAATGAAACAAAAGTAGTTTTTCCTGAAAATCAGCTCATACATATACTCACTCTCAGCCCTTTTATATTTCTTCCACAGGAAACGGTTTTTCCAGTCTTCCTTCTGAAATGGCAGACTTACACTTTCTCAAGCCCTTCTGCCATTTTCAGCGGCTGGCTATTTGCAAATTCCTATAAATCTGATTCCCCAAATAGAGGTTCCCACTGTCAAATATACACAGGTGGCCATTAACTTATGACCACAATTGAGTCCAAAATTTATGTTGCTAAGTAAGAAATTTGTTAAGTGAGTTTTGCCCCATTTTACAACTTTTCTCACCACATTTGTTAAGTGAATCTCTGCAATTCCTAAATTAGTAACCCGGTTGTTAAGTGCACCTGGTTTCCCAGTTGACTTTGCTTGTCAGAAGGTTGCAAAAGGGAGATAACATGACCCTGGGACACTACAACCATCATAAATGTGAGTACTTGTCAAGCGTCCAAATGTAAATCACATGACCGTGGGGATGCTGCAACAGTCCTAAGTGTGAAAAATTCATCTATTAAACCAGCGTGCCAGAATTCCTCATCCAGCCATGCTGGCTGAAGAATTCTGAGCGTTGAAGTCCACAAGTCATAAAAGGGCCAAGTCTGAAGACCCCTGTATTAAAGTAAGGTAGGTTCGTACTCAGAAGCACAGCAGACAGTGCATTTCCACAGAAAGGCATTTAGAGTAACGCGACATTGAGAGCATATATAATGGCTGCATCCTTTGCACACTGCTCCTCTATCGAATAGGATTCCAAACGACTTCTGACAACGGGCACAAGACCGTTTCTGAGATCCATAGCTGGCACTTTTTGTTCCTTTACGCCAAAGTTGCTGCAGTTGGGTTTTCAGTTTCCTGTAGTTGACCAGAAAGAAATAAAAATATTCACACATTTGCCAGCACTACAAATTCTAAGTCATCTAAATATTATTAAGCTGTAGCTGTGAATTGTGATATTCTGACTTCCATGGAGATGAATCCTTTTACTAAACCTCCAGTGAAAAATGTCAAATACCCCAGAATATTTAATAGCCCATTCTTGAACAAAGTTTTGGAGAAGATGATAGCATCCTAATTCCAAGCCATTTTGGATGATTCTGAGTAGTCGGATCTATTTTAATTTGGTTCTTATGTGTTCAGGGCACAAAAAGACCAAGAAAGGGTGTCAACCTACAGATTCTCATGAAAAATAGATTCTTGAGCTGCATGGCTTGACTGATCTGAATGACTTGACATTAGGCAGGTTCTGACTTGTCCTGGCTGATAATCTGGCAATCTGCTCCCATTCTTAGATTATTTATATATTTCTCAATGGCTTTCACATATGAGGCATTGAAAATTCTATTCTGTTTTATAACCCCTCTTACATCCCTAAATAAAATGGATTGGGCTCCAAAGGATCTGAAAAAGTGCAATTTGACAGCATTCCTTATATAGAGCCTAAACCTCCCAGAATGGTTAGGGACAAATTTGGAGTCCTGCTCTAGCAGTTTTGCCAGTTTAAGAAGGGGAGTTTGAAGGGCAAAACTCTAGAGTGTCTAACTCTTTGAAATACTCAAGATTTGTATTTGTTGTTCAGTTGCAAAGTCATATCCGGCTCTTCGTGACCCCATGGATCATAGCACGCCAGGCTCCCTGTTCTTCTCTGTATCCCAGAGTTTGCCCAAATTCATGTTAATTGTGTCAGTGACACTAACAATGTCACCTTTTAAAACTACTAAACCGTCTTTCTAAACTTGGGCCTGACCACCCCTCCCATTTCTGCAACATGATCCTAATGTAAAATCTTGGTACTATTCTTGTGCAAGTCAAGAATGGCTCAGCTAGCCTCATCAATGCAGAAACAAGTTCTATCATGCATTTTTGTCTATTGATCCTTGAGAAACCATGAAACTCTAACATTCTCTAAAAACTATTTTGTTGAGGGAGAATTAATTGAAAGTTTAATTGGTGGGAAAGCTGATAAATCTGAATGAACCTGTTTACTCTGTTCTAAATGGGGTCTCAGTTCTTCTGAAAGATCAGTTAGGAGTTTTCTATGATTTGGGGCTGATATGTGTAGTAAACCAAACCAACCATAGTGAAGAACTACCTGCAAGCATGTAACATTTCACAAACATTAAGATCTATCTTACTATTAGTATGAGTTATAGAACGTTTTTATTAGTATCCCATTATTTGTGCAACTTTGCCTTCAAGAATATGCTTGTCCAGTACAGTATCTATTCATCATTAGTTAAGGAGGCTTATGAATTTAATGGATTTTTAAAAAGTGACTGGTTTTGAACATGGAATTGTTTTAATGTTTTAAAGATTGATGGCTAGTTACTACTGTTGCTTTATTAAATGATATGCTTTCTTAACATTTAAATTTCTGATACTGTAAACTGCTTTGGAATATTATGTTGAAAATCAGCATGGAAGCATCAAAAGCCTACTTTTTCCAAAATTCTTAAAGTTACCAAGCTGACTCCACAGGCAATGAATGATGGCACTTCAACCCAACCACCAGTTTCACTCCCCAAGCCCACAAAAATACTTTGAACTTGATCTGTGAATATCTCTGCTTCTGCCCATTTGAAATGTTGAGAAGGTACACAAACCACTGTCCCACTTCAAACTGCTGCAGAGCCTGTAAATCCAACAATCTACACAAAAGGGGAAGAAAAAGAACCAGTTATCTGTAGATTGGCAGATCGACTGGTTCTGTCTTTAGGGAAGAGGAAATTGATCAAACAGAAACCAGTTTTACTCTGATGGTTTTATCTGATCTAATTAGAAGTTACTAAGTCATCAGCTAGCATTTTTATTACAATAAGTGAACTATAGGAGTTGGAAACAAATGGTACACAGTCCTCATCTAAGGACAATAATGGAGCATGCCGATGATCATAAATTGTGATGGACATAAAATAGGCTGGGCACTTGACTGATCTGTTTTTATGACTTTTTTTGCAGCAGTTTAAGCAAATCACCAGGTTTTTTTAATTAATCTATGAAACTACTTAGGTTTCTTCCTACAAATTATTTCATTCAAAATTTCAACGCTAGAGGGTGTTTTTCTGCTATCGTGCCACAGAAGCTTGGACACTAGTACATTTTAATGTACCATTTTGTTTGGTTCTCAAAAGATACTGTATTATATATTTTGAACAGTACATTAGCTTTCACAGCTCAGAAAACAACAGCGCCTGCATTCCAAGATAGAACATACATACCTTACTCTTTCTTCCTCCAGTTTTCTCAACATCTCGTCACGGCAAAGGACATTTAGAACAATTTCTTGCTCCAGTTCCTTAAGTAAGTTAAGGTTAAATTCTTGGGACATCTTCTCTTCTGACAATCACAAGACAGAGAATCCAGTGTTGTCCAGCAGGGAAAAGAGTTATGAAGATTTACATCCTTCATTCGTTAGTGAAGCATTTGCAATGCATTGTTCTTTTTAAAAGTGGTAAAAAAAAATAGGTGTATATTCCAGAGAAGCCTTTGTTTTCACAAACTCATTATCTGTTTAATACATCTGCTCTTCTTATTAACAGTTGTCTGCTTCCTCCCATGAAGAAGTGAACTTCAGGCTCCTAATCTTCTAGAGGCAACATTAAATTGAAAAAAGAAATAAATTAATAATTCTGGTAGAAAACTGGTGTGGCATAAAATGTGGTTTATTATTGCTCAGTTTCACTCTGCTTATACATCATTGTGCAATTTGTTTTATGTAGCTTTCAAAAAAGTATTTAATAGCCAATTACAATAAGCAAACTAATAAAAGGTACATGGAATTAAGGGCTGTTTCCTAGTTTCATGTTCTCTCTCTCTCTCTCTCTCTCTCTCTCTCTCTCTCTCTCTCTCTCTCTCTCTGTGTGTGTGTGTGTGTGTGTGTGTAGGGAGGGGAGAGAGAATTATGCTTTGCCTATGTCTCTAGAGCAGTGGTTCTCAACCTTTCTAATGCCGCGACCCTATAATACAGTTCCCCATGTTGTGGTGACCCCCAACCACTTATACATCACCATGTGCCAGGGCCGTGGCCAAAGAAAAGGGGAAAAAAATGGCAGACAGCCTTGTTTGGCGACCCCCGTGAAATGGTCGTTCGACCCCAAATGGGGTCCTGACCCATAGGTTGAGAACCACTGCTCTAGAGACACATAAAATGGCTTTGCATAAAACAATGCAATTCTGATTGACCACACCTCTCTCATAGAAATCAAGAGGATTTCCTTTTGTTATTTCCAGCAATATGCATTCATATTGCATCATGGATATTGATTCATGAATTGATGTACAATAAATAGGAAAACCACGGCCATCATCCTCAAGCAAAAACCAGGGAGAATTTCAATGATGTGACTTGAAGAAAGAAATAATAACAGAGATCAAAGGAGAGAGAACTGTCTGAAAAAAAACAACACCATTCATCTGGAGTTCTGCATATATGAGAAATATACCTCCAAGTGACCATGTTTTCTAGGGAGCTTAAGAATTTGCAAGTTGGAGATTATCTCTTTTTATGCAAAATGCACAATGTGTTTCAGATAAAAGGAAGAAGTTAGCTTTACCTTCATGCCATTTGATCTGAAAATGTAGCTTTATAACTTCACTGATCGCCTAGAAGACCAAAGAAGTCAAATTGATACTTCTTTATGTTTTAAAAGCTTGTCTAAATTACTTCCTACAAATAACTTAGCATTCACACCATCATCAGACATAAGCAGATGCAGAATCTCATTGTTAACAATGACAGAAGTGCCCTTCTCTGAATCTTTAGGAACTGATTTGAAATTATAAACCATTTTCTGTAGAATAACCATATTGGCATGAATGAGATTATTCAGAATTAAGGCATGATTGATGTTAGAAAGTTAAGTATACAATGAAGAGGAAATGAGAAAAGAACAGAAGTTGTGTAATGCATAATTTCATATTATGAATCTCTCTCTTTGGAAGTCAGGAACTCAGTTTTTCACTTACAAACATTTTATTTGAATATCCAAGTACATCCTATAATTTTATTATAGAAAAATCAAGCACATTCTCATTAGTAGTGGAAATGGTTTCCGGGTCGCTGACTCTTTTTTTTTTGCCATATCAAATATTTAGCATTGTACACGTATCTCTCAAAATAATATTAACATGTTTCTTATTCTTGTGAATATAAAAAGGCGGAACTTGTCCAGGTTTATATTCTATTGGCAGAATGTGATTCAGTTATTGGATAATTGTCAGCTATTATACTACTACCCCTAGCTTTAGTTCAGGAATGCCAAAAAGCTGACCAAATCTCTAAAATTCCTTTTTGTTTGTTTGTTTTGCAAATGAGTTTAGCTATGTGTCTTATTAAATACACAGGTAGTAATCATATTTTGTCACATTATTTTAACTAAACTTAAACTGAAATTAAATTAAATCAGATTTCATTTTTGTGCTGGCTGGCCCCACCTACTTCTTCGGTACCAGCTCTCTTATTCTTTAAACAGATCCTCCAGCATCTTTAACTGGGTCCTAATGGGAATGTACTTGTTTGCTACACATTCATAATACTATAGGTTACCAGTCATTCTGACGCCGGTGAGACACAGAGGAAAATAATACAGAAAGAGTCAGACACCTCAGCCCCTTTAAAACTGGTGACAGAACTCTAGCCGGAGAGAAACTGGAAAAGAATGGAGCCCTGATTAAGTTTGGGAATTTCCAAGAAGCTATATCTTATAGATATAGGTAAAAACATTCTACGAGGAATTGAATGTGGTTCTATTTATTTCCTTGCATTGAGTCTAATTTACCTTTTATTTCTCTGCCCAACTAGCACAGGGTCTCTGTTGCGTCCCTCGCGAAATGGCAAGACACGAGAAGCAGTTGTAGTTCTCAGGAACTTCTTTATTCTTAGTTCAGCTTACAGGTTAGAAGACACCGGCAATGCCCAAAACTCCCAGCCTCTTTTATAGGCCATTCCCGAGTCAATCTGCAACTTTTGGCGCGCCAGCACTTGCACCTGCTAGGACCGTTTGCAATGCCCCGAGCCTGCTTGCACAGGCTCAGGACATAACACCCCTTCCCCCCGGGCTAAAACTATTAACCATGCCATAATAACACATAACCTATTGCGAGTGTAGTGCCATACTACCCAATGCCAGGTATTCCCTTTTCTTCCATCAACCTTAGTGTTCTATTTCCTCTGCTAACTCTGTTTTGCCAATAGAGTTACAAAATCCTCTAAATACTTAGGAGATTTCCTTGCTCTCTGTGACCTCCTAACTTCTGGGTACCTGCCAAGTACCCCTTGACTGAGGGGTGATGAGCGCCTGTCCCCCCTATTACACCTTGGTGGTTCCCAAGGACTGTGCTCCAATGCCTGGCCTGCTTGCTTGCCCATTGGGCTCGTCAGGCCACGGCTTCTTTCTTTGTTTGACCTGGTTGTCCTGCCTGGCTGTAGGCTCTCTGGCCCCTCTAAGTGACTGTCACTGTTGGGCGTTTCTGTAGAACCTCCTAGGTCCGTCCAAGACCTGTCAGGAGGTTGTCTGTTCCATGATTCCCGTCCTGTTTCCGGGCTTGCGGGGTTTTCAATACTGTCCCAAAACTCAGTTGTCCCCTGAGTGAAATCAGAGGTGTTGTAGTCGGGATCTGGTTCCTCGACCACCTCCCTGTGTGTTTGCCCCCTTCTAGGGACAGGGGTAGTGTCGGGCCAACTAGAGTGTGTGCCAGCTCTCTTGCAGGGTATGGTTTGTTGGGATGCTCCTGGGTATCCTCCCTGTCTGGAGTACTGAGTGATGTGGGTGAGTAGTGATTATGCCCCCGGGGTGACTCCCTGGCTGGAGTAGGCTCTGATGCCTGGGTTCTAGTTGGGCTCCATGACTTCCTGTTGGGAGCACATGCGGAATCTTGAGATGAGCCGTTTGTGGCTTCCTCATTGATAATGGGCAGCAGCCCATGCCCTTCCCTTTGCCCAAAGAGGTCCCCCTCCCCCCTGGAAAAGACCCAGGAGTCTCAGCGGGAAGGTCCCGTCTAGGGCGAAGTTGGTCGATGTGTCGACGCAGGACACGACCGTTGTCCAGGGACACCTCGTAAGACAGAGGACCTGTGACCCTGTATATAGAAGCGGGGACCCATGTATGACCAGGCCCGTAATTACGAGTCCAAACCGGGGCACCCACAAGTAGTTGCCTAGGTGCCCTGGGGTGTGAAACAGAAGGAGGCAGTCTGTCCGGATGCAACCAGTCAAGCTTGGTAGTCAGTTTGCGCCCCCAACGATGTTCAGCTGTAAAAGTGGACGGTGTGGTGCGATAAGAAAGGAGGAAGTCAGCCAACCTGTGATGCCAGTCTCCGTAGGTCAGTTTCTTCAAGGCGTCCTTGGTGATGCGAACCATGCGTTCAGCCATACCGTTGGTAAACGGGTGGAAAGGTGCAAAGGTGGCATGACGAATCATGTTAGCTTGCAAGAAAGCCTGGAATTCGGAGGAAGTGAATTGCGGGCCGTTGTCAGCCACGATGACGTCTGGAAGCCCGTGTGCAGCAAAAATCCCCCTCAGTACCTGAATAGCCTTTGCAGTGGTGGTGGATGAGACAGGTACAACCTCAAGCCAGGACCAAGAAGAATTGACCCTGAAAGGGCCCAGTGTAGTCAATGTACACCCTAGACCATGGAGACTGTGTTTCCTCCCATCTATGTACAGGAGCTTGGGGCATTTCAGGGCACGAGCGTTGACAAAGGTGGCATGCATGCACCTTAGCTTCAATGTCTCTATCTAATCCAGGCCACCACAAATGGCTGCGCGCAAGCGCCTTCATACGTACAATGCCAGGATGACCCTCGTGGAGAGTACCTAAGACCCTAGTCCTCATTGAGGTGGGAATGACAACTCTGCTTCCCCAAAGCAGACAACCCTGAGAGGTGGACAACTCGTTCCTTTTAGACCAGAAACTCTGAAACTCAGGACCAGGACAGTGCTCGGGCCATCCAGACAAAACCCAAGAAAGGACACGTGAAGGGTGTGATCTGTGCCTGATTCAGCGGCTACATCCCTGGCATTCAGAGGGGACTCGGGCAAGGCTTGAATAGAAAGAAGATTGATAGCTGGCGCAGGGTCAGCTTCAATTACCGGCAGGGGTAATCTGCTGAGGCCATCAGCATGGCCCATTTCCTTCCCAGGTTTGTGAAGTAAGGAAAAATCATAGGCAGACAAAAAGATAGACCACCTGAGCATCCTGGGGGAGATGATTTGGGGGGTTTGCTTATGCGTGGTGAACAGTCCCAGCAAAGGCTTATGGTCAGTGAAGACCGTGAAATGCCTACCATATAAAAAATCATGGAATTTTTTAATTCCAGCAACAACAGCTAAGGCCTCCCTGTCTATATGAGCATAATTACGCTCGGCAGAAGACAATGTTCTGGAGTAATATGCAACAGGAACCTGAGTTCTATCAGACCTGAGGTGGCTCAGTACAGCTCCTACCCCATAAGGAGAAGCATCACAAGCGATGCACACAGGAAGGGATTCATTGAAATCTGCGAGTACACTGTTAGAAGTGAGTAAGGCCTTGACCTCATTGAAACTTGCCTCATGTTTTTGTGACCACTGCCACACTGCCTGTTTGTCTAATAGCCTGTGAAGAGGCTCAGCTACACTAGCCTTATGTGGGAGAAAGGAATTGTAGAAATTCAGAAGGCCCAGAAAGGCCTGTAGTTTGGCCTTAGATTTTAGCCTAGGAGCATGCATAATAGCTTTCAGTTTGGATTCAGCAGGGTGAATCCCAGTAGCATCAATTCTGAATCCCAGAAAATCAGTAGAAGGCACCTCAATTTTGCATTTGTCCTTCTTAAGTTTGAGGCCCGTTTTCCTGAACCTTAACAGGACAGCCCTTAACCTTTCACCTAAGTTGTGTGTAGAGTCTCCTGCAATTAAGACGTCATCAAAATAGGGGCAAACCCCTGGTATACCCCGTAGTGTGTTTTCCATTACGCTTTGGAAAATCCCAGGAGCGACATTTACTCCAAATTGTAGCCTCTTCACCTTGAAAGCCCCTCTGTGGGTCACAATGGTCTGAGCTATAGCAGCATCATCATCAACAGGCAGCTGTTGATATGCCTGAGCTAGGTCAAGCTTTGCAAAAACACGCCCCCCCTTGAGGGAGGCCAGAATATGACTGACCACAGGAACAGGATAGGCATGTTGCTGCAATGCCTTATTCAGAGTGCATTTGTAATCAGCACAGATGCGAATGTCCCCATTTGCCTTGAGAGGCGTGACAATGGGGGTCTCCCAGGGACTGGAGTCAACAGGTTCTAGAATTCCTTGTTGGATCAGTTTGTCCAACTCAGTGTCAATTTTACTCTTTAAAGCAAAAGGGACCCTTCTTGCCTTAATTCTAATGGGAGTGACAGTGGGGTCTAGCTTTAATGACACAGGGGGTCCTTTGAATGTGCCCAGCTGGGGGCTGAAAACATCTGCAAATTCCTTACAGACTTCCTGTAGGTCGAGTGTTTGCAGACTATTGAGCCCTGTGACGTGTATTCCCAAGGCCTCAAACCAATCGAGTCCTATGAGACTCGTTCGTTCACCCCCTACTACTAATAGGTCTAGTGGACCCTCAAAATCCTTATACTGTACATTAAGGGTGGCCTCCTTCTTAACACACACTCTGGAGTTTTGAAAGTGTTAACACAATGTCGGAAGGCCTCAACTTGGCTTGAATTCCACTGCCGGAACAAATCTTCCTAAATGTATGCATAGAAATGATCGAAAGTGTAGACCCCGTGTCCAGTTCCATAGTCAATGGAACCCCTTGTAGCTTCACCTTAAGTGACAGCTTTTTCTTAATGGGCTTGTGTGTGCCTGTCCTATAGATGCTTCTTCGCGAAGCGCAAAACCCCACTCTATTCTGGCTGGGAACCCTGGTACCTTTCAGACGCAATTCTTCCTGAGGTTGTACCTTCTGACGGCCCAGGCACACAGCTGCAATGTGTCCTTGTTTTCCGCACGCCCTGCAGAAAGCGGAGTGGAACTTGCAGTCGGTTCTCTTGTGGCGACCTCCACAACCGATGCACTTGGGGAAAGCTGAAGAGCTTCCTTTTTGTTTCCCTTCCTTTGAAGAGTGGAGACGGTCCACTTCCTCGTCAGGATCCTCCTCAGAGTTCCTTTGGACTTCTTCCTGGTGCACGGACGCAGCATCTGGACTGCTTCTGATCGGCCGCATGTTCTTGATGGTGCCGCCCGCTGCTTCTTCTGCGGTGACCTCTCTCAAGGCATCTTGGAATGACAAGTCCTCCTTGGCAACAAGTCTCTGTTGTAACTCTCTATGCCTTAGTCCGCATACAAATCTGTCCCTCAGTCGTTCTTCGAGGTCCTTGAACTCGCAGCGGCGATGTACTCCTTGGCCGATTCTCCGGGTCGTTGATCCCTCTGCTCGAAGGTGTGGCGCCATGCGATGACGGACATCTTAGGCTAGAAGTGCTCCTTCAGTAGCTTTTTTAGATCTGCGTAGCTGACAGACTCTAGAGGAACAGGTGCTGCAAGGTTCTCAGCGATTTCGAATGCGTCTTGACCGCAAACGCACAGCAGGGTGGCAGCCTTTAAACTATCTTCCCTTACTTGATTTACCTTGAGATAGTTCTCCACCCTGGCTACGTAGGACTCCCACCTCTCTGGATGTGAGACGTCGAATTCCGAAAGCCTTCCAATTTTTGCCATTTTGTAGAAGGAAGGGTCTATCAGCCAGCCTACCCCCGAATGCACGCTGGATTGGTGGGTAGCTGCCGAGTCAACGCCGTTCCTGCCGCTCAGGACTCACTCGTGTAAGCTTACACCCTTTCGTTGATGTAAGGCAATCCCACCTTCGTCGCCAGTGTTGCGTCCCTCACGAAATGGCAAGACACGAGAAGCAGTTGTAGTTCTCAGGAACTTCTTTATTCTTAGTTCAGCTTACAGGTTAGAAGACGCCGGCCACACCCAAAACTCCCAGCCTCTTTTATAGGCCATTCCCGAGTCAATCTGCAACTTTTGGCGCGCCAGCACTTGCGCATGCGCACAAGTACTGGCGACAGCCTGCCTGGTCCCGGGCAGCTTGCACTTGCCCGGGACCATTTGCAATGCCCCAAGCCTGCTTGCACAGGCTCAGGACATAACAGTCTCTATCTAATTTACCTTTTATTTCTCTGCACAACTAGCACAGGGGTCTCCAAACTTGGCAACGTTAAGCCTTATGGACTTCAACTCCAGAATTCCTCAGCCAACATGGGTGGCTGAGGAATTCTGGGACTTGAATTCCATGAAGCTTAACATTGCCAGGTTTGGAGACCCTTGAACTAGCATACTGTGACTTCAGCTTTTACTCAGTCTTTCTCTTGCATTGGGGTGCTCCCTAAAAAATAGATAACGGTGGGCGGCACTGCCAAGCTGTTAGCCCAAAGAAGGAGGTATGTTCAGGGGGTGAAGGTCCATTGAGATTCTGGGAAAAGAGGTTTAAGAACTCCAAACTTCTACCCTGCAGGCTCAAGTTGTTTGGTTATGTAGCCCCTGGTCCTGGCAAGAAAATGGCCTGCCTTATCCCCATCTTCTGCAGAGGAATCTGAAGACATGGCTTCCATCAGAGATACCCTGATGAACTGATTCCTGATTCACATCTAAGTATCCAACACCATATGATACCACACCAGTTCCCTAGATGAAGTGCATTTTCCAAAGGCTTGATATCAATATACTGTAAATGCATTGTTCCATCATACTAAATTTAAAAAAACATGAAATAATGCAATGGCAAACAGAAAATATATTTCCTTCGAGGGATTTTGTCTTCTGAATTTACTAATAGCTCTCCTAATATTATTAACAATATTTATCTTGGATTTTGAATGTTAAATCATTAGATCTGAGATTGATGGCATGGTGGTTAAGCTCTAGACTAGAAACCAGGAGACTGTGAATTCTAGTCTGCCTTATCCTCAAATCCAACTGGGTGACTTCAGATCAGTCACTTGTCCAGAATAGTATAAGGTCTCCTGCTTGGTCCCTTCCGAATCTATTATTTCTATGTTCTATGTGCTTTCACTCAGCCCTAAGAAAGAAGCAAATGCAAACCACTTCTGAAAAAGCTTGCCAAGAAAACTGCAGGCAGTCACCAGGAGCCAAAGCTGACTCAAAAGAGCTAAAAAAAAAACCCAAAACAAATCCTTACTCTTAGAAAATAAAAACAGATCAGACAAAATTCCATGAGACTACTTTTTCCCATTAATAAATAGTGACTTACCTGTTCCTTCCAAGCCAAAAAAGAGAGGCTGGCTTTATTGAATAAGAGCTTGTTACCACCCTCTCATATGATTCTGTCTTGCTGACCCAGAGTTAACATGGAGTTTTCTCTGTGTGCTTTACCTGGCTGTCGTTCGGCCATCTGCACTGGAAGTCACCGTTAGTAATACAATTTGCTCTCAAAGAGAGCCTCAACAGGTTTTGGAAGAAGCTTTTCGCTCTGAGAAAAAACAGCTGTTCTCATTAAAATGGATCTGAAGCGTCTAGTCATTGAACAGGAAGAGTAATAGCAGTTAAATGTGATACTGACAGTGTTTCCTCCTTCTTCCTCTCTAATATTAGATGTATGCAATACTGCAAACCTCAGTTTCCGCAAAGCTTCAGAATAAGAAACATACAATTATAGTCAATATGCCATTTACAAGAAAAGATTGGGGGGAGGTTCTTGAGAACTTAGGCAATTAGGCAGTATTGTTAATGTGGAGGTGAAATTGCTTTATTTTGCTGTGAATGTGCATAATAGCATACTTTTAATAGACAGAAGGATTTTCTCTTTGTTATAGGACCAAAAGCAAATTCATCACTCATCAAGAACGAGCAGCATCTTAGCTGGAGTCTCTAGATCTTCAGTGTCTATAATCACCTATATGTCTGTTTAAGAACCCTGTCCATATTTAAAGAGAATACCGTGGAATAAATGAGCTTTTGCAGCATTTCTCTTATTAGCTCAATGATCCATCTTTCTCACAGTGGCCAATTCACACTGAATCTAGAGATTAAAGGAACTACCATGACTGTAGGTCCATTTTGCTGATATGAAGAATCACAGCTTTCCCAGAAAATAAACTTCTTGGTTCTTCGCTCTCATATTTCCAGTTATATATTTTTCATCTTTGCTGGTGAAAGTGATTCATACAGCAAAAAAACATTCCATATATTCTTGGCAACAATATGGAGGAAGGTTGTCATTGCTTTCTGGGTTATTTTTTTCAACTTCCCAGTCTAGATTATAACTTTAGGATTTCCTGGTTTACATTATTCTTCATCCTAATTATCAATCAGGCTTGGATTTTATCATCTCTTTGGGATCAGCTTTTTGGATCCAGTCAAAATCTACTTATGAATTCTAGGAATTCTGTAGGCAATATCCCTGCATTGTGTGTTCTTTGAAGGAGATAGTGCCAGAACCAGATAAGGGCTAAACAAGCCCCTTCAGAAAAGATTTTATTGTAATATATTTCAGAATAAGATTTTTTCTGTAAAACAGTGAGTTCTGTTATACTCTTCATCCACTTCTATTTGTTTACCATATGATAATCTATCCATATACTATGGTGCTGTACAATGGAATGGAATGGAATGGAACGGAACGGAACGGAACAGAACAGAATAGAATAGAATACTGTATTTGGCCAAGTGTGATTAAAACACAAGGAATTTGTCTCCAGTGCATAAGTTCTCAGTGTAAATGTAAAACAGTAGAGTAATACTAATCATAATAAATGATACCAGTAAGAGGGGCTAGTAGAGGAGATGATGATGATGATGATGATGATGATGATGATGATAATAATAATAATACAGATGCACAACATGGGTGAATAGACAGTACTGTGAGGATTAGGTGTTCAGCAGAGTGATGGCACAAGGGAAAACTGTCCCTATTTCTAGTTGTTTGGGCATGAGGAGTTGAAACAGTTTATGGCCAGGATATAAGGGATCTGTAATTATTTTCTCAGCCCTCCTTCTAACCCATTCATTAGGCTGAGCAAAACCCTTCAAGCACACACCCACAATGTTGTTCAGTTCTGTTTCTGACTCCTCTTTCTGAGCTTGTCTTTTCTTAAAAGATTTATTTTGTTCTGCCTGTTTGCCTTCCTTCAACTGAGCTGTCTTGAAATGGAGCAAGGAGCAAAGAATGGTGCTGCATACACCTTCACACTGGAAACTTTTTAAAATCTGTTGTGCTCTTCAGTCTGCTGAGTTTGAGTAATTTTATAACACTAAATAGCAGACAAAGCTGTCTAGAAATGGAGCAAGGAGCAAAGAATGGTGTTGCATACACTGGCCATAAGTGTCTAAATGGAAAGCAAACGGATAAGATGGTAGGAATGAAGAAGAGGAGCACCTAATCTGATGTTTCTAAAAACTAGATTAAATTCAACAATCACAAAATTAAAAGTACAGAATAGAATAACAGAATAACAGAATTGGAATGTACCATGGAGGTCTTCTAGTCCAATTCCCTGCTCAAGCAGGAGATCCTATGCCATTTCCGACAAGTGATTATCCAATCTCTTCTTAACAACCTCCAGTGATGGAGCCTCCACAACTTTTGAAGGCAAGTCATTCCACTGATTAATTGTTCTGTAGTATAGCAGCTCTTCCCAACCTACTGCTCCACAGTTGTGGACATTTTGTGTGTGTTTGTGCTACCGGCAACTACTTGGACAAGTCCCTGAAATTTTCTTGGCCAGATTTTGCAGAGATGGCATGCCCTTGCCTCCTCCCTAGAGCTGAAAGAGAGTGACTAGCCCAAGGTCACCCAGCTGCTTCATGCCAAATGTCTTACTACCATAGAACTCAGGATCTCTCAATTTCTAGCCTGATGCATTAGCCACTACATCAATCTGGCTCTTCTCAGTCGCGATCTATAATGTTTTTAACACCTGTAACAGTACACCCCATTATCATTGACTATGGGAGTTGTAAGTCAATATATGCCTGGAGGGCACAAAACTGGCATAACTGGCTAGATTTGGAACAGACACAGCTTTCAAAAAGCAATTACACTGATAATTCCATAAATGGGCTGATTGTTTTTGACACCACTAAAGGAACAATATTATTACATATACCAAATACGTGGCAACTTTTTATTTGTACATTATCTAAGGATAAATATAGAACCTTGGCCTAGAATCAACTTCTAGTGACTATGTGGATAAAGTATTGTTTTCTTGTTTTCTTCCTAGATGGTATGCATATGAGAGACTTTTATCTCTTCATCTCTTCCACAGCCCTGGGATCTCCTGATGGCTTTTTCACTTAGGTATCAGCCTGTCCTGATTCTATATACCTTTTTCAAGATCGTTTCAGATGGCAGATGCTGCTATCTTTTGAGCGTTAGACCTGAGGAGTGCGCCAAAACGCAGCGGTGAAAATCATGCTCCCCGTCTTTAAGTCTGGTCACTTTTTGTCCATGACTGTTTTGGATTTGCTTCGTCCCTTCTCGCCGATGGTTGCACATCAGTGTTTTTCAAACTTGGCAAATTTAAGATGGGTGGGGTTCCACCTCCCAAAGCGTTTAAAGTCCACCCACCTTTAAGATGCCAAAGTTTGAGGAAACCCTACTGTGCACCCGGCCACCCTCCCACCTTGGGAAGACAAGGCTTGAATGTGAAATAGGAAGCGTTAATCACCTCCAACTATCTAGCGGTCGCGAGCAAAGCCTGCAAAATCCCACGTGAGACAATACGTCACAATTAGAAAGGGGAAGTGGTAACAGAGGCTGCTTGCACCCGCGCGCAACCCGCGAGCAGAAAACTTAGCCCCGCCACCCCCTCCGGGCATGTCCGTCTGCGTCGCAGATGATTGGCTGAACGTGTCAACCGCAGTGCGCAACCGCAGAAGGAGGAGGAGGAGGGAGCTTGTCGCGTAGCGGCAACTAACGCGCGGGGGTTGGAGCCGAGCTGACTCAGAAGGAGGACGATGGATGAGCTCCAATCTGCCGAGGAGGTAACGCGTCTGCCGGAGCAAAGGGGCTGTCACGTCCCGGGACGTAGCTTGGTCGCAGGCCTCGCTGTAACAGACCTTTGGAGAAACAGAGGTTCCGGGTGGCCTCTCCGGTCGAGACACGCCCCTTCCCCATTGTTGCTCCTCTTCCCCACCTTCCCACCACGCCTGTGCTTTCCTCGCCTTCTTCCAAAAGACGGCGGAGAAAGAGCCCCGTTCACTTGCGCCCCAGCGGGCTTCTAGCCCCGTTCACTTGCGCCCCAGTGGGCTTCCCTGGCTGCGCTGCTCTTTCCCAGATTACGCGGAGGCGATGGGTTAGATATAGAATCAATCCTTATGCGCGGCCGCCAAAGGAGAGCTCTGCTTTGGGCTTCTGCTAGAATTCAGAGGTTTTTTTTTAAATAAAAATAGTCCTCCCTCCCTCCCAATGAGTTAAGCCATATGCACGCGGGGGAACCCGTTGGGTTGCAGCCCTGGTTCCTGCAGAAAATGATTATTACTTGAATGAGAAAACAGCCCTTTTTCTGTGAACAATGTCTGCACTGTTTATTATTTATTTTTAAATTTATTTACAGGGCTTAGATGGCTGCCTATCTCATGAAATGATTCTAGGCAGCCTAGAACAACCCATAAAAACATGACTGAAAATGAGAGGTTTTTTTCCCCCTCACCCCCCATGGCAGAGCCAATATCCTCTCAGCTCAACCCTCATCCTAGCTGAACGATTGGGAGAAGAACGGGGGTCTTTACAGGCCTCTGGAGGACTGTTGTTCTGTTGGCTATTGTCGTATCTGTCATTTATATGCTTAAGAAAACATGGAGCATCTTTCTTCTTTGTGAGAGGCTAAGAAAGTGATACAGCCTATTAAGTCAAAGTAAGCTGTAAGTTACTCAGATATGTGATCCTATTTAAATTGAATGAGTGAAGTATTTATTTAAGTGAGGCTTTTCAGTTTTGCATAATGTAATTTTAAACATTTCTGCTTTATTTTAAAAGACTGCATTTGTTGTGGACGAAGTAAGCAACATTATAAAAGAGGTAAATTTATTTGTCCTTATACATGAATACGATCTTGCATCATTATTACATTTCCTTTTATTCCTCAACCGAATTGTTTTTAAGAAAGTGGTTCTGCCAGTTAACTGGCTTTATTAATAGTTTATATTTTTATAGTACCAAACAACTGTGTCTCCATTCAAAAGAAGAATTTATCACTTCTACAACATGAGGAATAACTCCTTCTCCAGGTTTTAAATATAAGCCCACTTATTAATGGGAATAATAACCTGCATAATCATAGGGCTATTTCTTAGTAAAGTGTATGAGTGTATATGTGCACACATAGCAGAATAACAGAGTTGGAGGGATCTTGGAGATCTTCTAATTCAACCTCCTGCTCAGGCAGGAAACCCTACCATTTCAGATAAATAGTTGTCCAATCTCTTAAAAACTTCCAGTGTTGGAGCATTCACAACTCCTGGAGGCAAGTTGTTCCACTGATTAATTGTTCTAACCGTCAGGAAATTTCTCCTTAGTTCTAGGTTGCTTCTCTCCTTGATCGGTTTCCATCCATTGCTTCTTGTCCTGCCTTCAAGTGCTTTGGAGAATAGTCTGACTCCCTCTCTTTTGTGGCAACCCTTGAGATATTGGAACTCTGCTTCATTAAACTAGACATACCCATTTCCAGCAGCCATTCCTTATATGCTTTAGCCTCCAGTCCCCTAATCTTTGTTCTCTGTACTCTTTCTAGAGTCCCAATATCTTTTTTCCATCGTGGTGACCAAATTTGGATGCAGTATTCCAAGTATGGTTTTACCAAGACATTATAAAGTGGTATTAATACTTCACATGATCTTGATTCTATCCCTCTGTTGGCTTTTTTGGCAGCTGCAGCATACTGCTATCTCATATTTAAGTGATTGTCCACTAGGGCTCCAAGATATCTCTCACAGTTGTCATAAACATGACAAAAATAGTGAGTTTGCCTTGCTAGTAGTTTGGCTTATACATTTTGAAGAAGCAACTTCCAGATGCTCTCTAAAGGCTGCTTTGCATTCTGGCCAAATCATAATGAGGATATGGGTTGTCATTACCAGGGCATCTTGTTCTAGGTAGGACTGAAACCTGCACACTATCTGGAATTGGATAGACCCTGATTATGGTTTCCATTGCTTTTAAAGCAGGAATTATAAGCCTGGAGGAACCCACCACCACCAGTCACAGATAACCTCCTTTAGAAGAAACATGATCCTGACCAAAGTTCATTCATTGAATGCATTTGTTCAGCCAACTCTGAATCCATCCATAATGGTAGCAAAGTCCAGGTTATATTTTACCATATTCTATAGAATCTCCTGAATTGTGGTACAATTTTTGCTATTTCATTTGAGACATTTCAAAGAAATTATAACTTGTCTCCATAGTAGTCCTAACTGTAAAATCACTTTCAAGTAATGCTGTGGGGTTCTTAAATAAAAAAATATTTCACAACAATATTTCATATATATGTGGAAAATGTGTAAATGGAGATGGACTGCTGTTTTAACTGCATCAACCCCCCCCCCCTTTTGGGGAGCACCTTTATCTTCAGGAGTGGGTTTTCAGAGTTTAAAAGGTACTGCATACAATGAGATAGGAACTCTGGAAATCCCTTGAGTATACATACCTTCTAGTAACATTTTAGGTGGACTCTAAAGCTCTATATTTCCTTCTCCTTTCTGTGGAGGAGATGACCAGACAGCAACAGCCCAAAATAAGTGGAAAAGGGAAAATCTTCTAAATGTCAGGAAAATGTTCCATTTCTGAACAGCTTTTCTGACTTATTTTTGATGCTTGCGTAATGTTGTTTAACATAAAATTACTTTAGGGACAAATACATATATACAGTAGGTTTTCTGAATCCCAGCCAATGTTTATCTTTTATTGTCCTAAGAGAACTGCATTCATAACAATACTACTATTGCTTGAAATGGTTAAGCATATCCAGCTCAGAGCTTTGTCTCATGTAATTAGATTTGGCCTCTAACTTAATTTGTAACCTATTGAATCTAGATAAATAGTGGTGGGAATGAATTGGTTTCCATGCTTGTGGCTCACTCAGGCAGAGTAGGCTGTTTTGCCCTATTTAATTCCAACTTCAGAAACAAATTGTTAGCAACTTCTAACTATAGAATCTTTTCTTCATATGTGTTTCCTGCAAATTACATCATGATTCAGCTTTCTCAGATAATGACAAATCTTTTTTTTTTTTTTGAGGAGCTTTGATTCCATTTATATTCTGTGTCATAATTTGTAATCCATACTTAGGCACAAAGTTTGACAAACTCTTTAGCTGTGGCTTCCAGTTCCACAGCTGGTTCTTCAGTGTCTTCAAGTTATTGCTGCCCATGTAAACCCTTTTCCTCCATATCCATTAAGTCTTATTCCAGTTTCATATTTTGTAATAAAATCCTTAGCCTTTTGGACAGAGTTTAGTCTAAATCTTTATTGATGGAAAGTAAAAATTATATCTTCCAGTTTATGCCATCTATTAATATAGAGTCTATGTAGTTCATTATTTTAGCGCAGATTATAGTTTGGTTAATAGTTGTCAAGGTACCAGTGTCTTATTTGCTAATCCCTTGTTGTAGCAACTGCCTTAACAATTCAGAGAAAGTTGAGAACATGCCTTGTTATGCTAAGCATTACAATACAGAAAGCACATCCTTTTTAAAGTTAAGTTATAGTTGATAATTTACTAAATCTATGAAAATAATCTCCGAGACACAGTCAATTCCCAGGCTTATCAAATGTAAATGTTCCTCAGTAATAGTTTATTAATTTTAAAAATCCTTCAGGGGGAAAAATACCCCTACCAACTAAGGCTTAATAATATGCAGTGAATGACTGTCAAAGACTCTACACACTAAATATATAGACATAATCTCTATGTAAGCATGCCCTGATAAGACCCATTTTATTTTAAGAGGGGATTAATTGTGGCTGATCTGCATTGAGACTAGAATAGAAAGGTTTAATTTCATTGGAAGAGAATAAGAATAATCCCATTTGGGTTGATGCAATAGGTTATGCTTTTTTTTCCTCTCCCCCTGCTAAGGACAAATAGATTTTTTTAAAAAATGTATTAATCTTGTTTGTTGCAAAACAAAGAATTACCACAACACAAGTTAAAGCGGAAGAGATAGCAAGCATGATAGAAGGGATGGAAAGGAAGCAAGGGTTGTCCCTCTTCAACAATAGAGTGGGGGGGGGCATCGGGATCTTAGGAGAATCTCATTCCAGGGACAGGCACTGCTACAGACGGCATGATTCCAATGCTGGCTGTGGAATTCTGGGAGTTGAAGTCCACATGCCTTAAAATTGTCAAGGTTGAGAAACACTGCAAGTCTATGCCATATACTGTACTGTAATAACCAGACAAATGGAATTGTTACTAGTGGGAGCCAGTTTAGGGGAGGTAGTGCCAGATGGTGGAATGGGATATAACTCGTTGCATACTAAAACAAAAATCTCTTGCATAAGCTTCCTAATTGAATGTGGGGAAATTCCACATCAGGCGTTTCAGACAATGGAAGGGTTAAAGGAAAGTTGTTTAACTTGTCTTTCCAAATAGGAAGCAAAGAGCAACTGAACCCCAGGAAGTTCTGGGGACCAAACTGAGGAATCAATTGAGAGGTGAAACCCCTCTCAGGCCATCTTTAGAAAAAAAGAAGAGCCACTATTTTTGGTTTTGTACAGCATTGTTTATGCCCAAATAAGTATGATGGGTATGCAATGATTATATGAATCCAGGTAACCCACTACTTTTGCCTGCTTCTTTCAGTTACATTGCAATTATTTTTGTTCTTGAAGTTTTAATGGCAGTACTGTTAAGATATTATCAATCTATGGGTTTCCCCCCCCCCAATGCCATGGATATGGAGAGTTCATCCTCACAATAAAAGTTCAAGGTTGTATGTCTTATCAATATTTGGGTGGGTAGGGATATTACTCATCTCTTTTTGTCAAAAATGAATTAATTGGGAGAAATGTTTGCATACCATTTCTAATTTCTGAGGCTGATGTGTGAATTTTAAAATAGAACTATGGGAATTTAGTGATCTATATTTAATCTGTAGGCCGTAGAAGGAACAATAGGTGGCAATGCATATCTGCACAGCAAAGTGAACCAATGGACTACAACTGTTGTGGAGCAGATTTTAAGTCAGTTGACAAAGCTGGGGAAACCATTCAAATATGTTGGTAAGTTAATGCAGTCTTATCATGTACTTTTCAGAAATGCTTCCAAATAAAATTAAAGCTTGAAATTTTAAGGGTGGGGAGATTCTAATAGTAAATAGTCTGAACATTTGTGGTCATGCTACAAGTACTCTATATCCTTTGCAAAATCAGATATGATTGTGATGCATAGACAAATGCTTTTTTTTCTAACAGTATTTTGTCTATAATTTATAGTGACCTGTGTGATTATGCAAAAAAATGGTGCTGGACTTCACACTGCAAACTCTTGCTTCTGGGACAATGCCGCTGATGGTATAAAACTCTTTCAAAATTGGTGTTGCTGAACTTTTTTACAGAAAATTTGTCTAACTCTGGAAGCTCTTTCTTTTGGGTCAAATAATTTGCATTGCATTTACAAACTTGTTTCCAGTGCATTCACCTGATCATGGCTCATGGCTATGATGACTTACTCTCCCTTACTGTTCAAAATAGGCAATATAGTAAACTGTAAATGGGTGTGCTTCCAAACAGTTTAAATAGCAGTAGAGTTTGTCTACAAGTACTACTTAAACTTATGAAGAGTTTTGCCATAGACATAAATGCCTGGATTAAGTATGGATGCACTAATCTATGTCTTGTGTTTATGTGGCTCTCCTAACTGGTTGATTTTTTTTTATTATTTTTTTTTGGTAGGAGCCTGCACTGTAAGATGGGAGAACAAGACTATGTACTGTATTGTCAGTGCCTTCGGACTTGCAATATAATTTGCCTTGAAATTCTTCAGACCTTGTTGTTGCTTTAAGTCCAGTAAAACTGTGAATTCGGTGAATAACTAAGAATTCCCCATTCTTTCTGAGGAAAAACAGAGAAATTTCAGTACTGTTATATAAGCATGATTCCTTCTTCACATCCAAACTCTGTCTTAACACTTTAAGGACTTTCTCAAGGTGCTAATACCTGAAATTTGCTGCAGTTCTATAGCTTTACTCCGCCTGTGTGGGTAAGAATGATTTTCACTCTAGATTTGTTTGTTATTAAATTATTGAAGCTCTGAATATGCGTATGTTCGTTCCTAAAACTTAAAAAAAATAGAAATGCGGAAAATATCATGAGCACAGCAGTGGCTGACCTTTGCTGGTTTTGGAAGTAAGCAAATTGGGGCCAGATTAGTATTTGGGGTCCCCCATGGAAGTCCCATTTTTTTAAAAAAAAAAATGCTACCGATGTGTACATATGATCACCAGGAACTGAGTTTGATTTGGTAATTTTATCCTAACTTTTAATAGTCCAGTATTTAACATGCTGAAGTTCTGAAAGAGTATCATTATTCCTTAATCTCATTAGCTTCCTGGGTATTTTGTTTTGGCTGGCATTCCCCTGTAAAGCATGAAAAAAATGAAAGAAAGACTAATTGACATTGATACAGAAGTTCAGTATAAAATTTTATTATGAATAAATTGAATTTCATGATCTTTATTTTGCACTATTTCTAGTATTTACTAAAAAAAAATCCTTTACATTACATTATGCCGTGGGAAAATTCTGTTTCATATTCCAAACCTCATAATTGCAAGCAGCAGATTCCCTGAAGCCCGGAGATTACACATTACAATAAACCATGCATATTCCTTCTTCAAGCAAAATTAAATTTACAAATGTACTCATTAACAGCCATTTTGAAAAATCGCTAGCCACATTTTGATATAAAATTTTCTATATTTGCTTTGTTACATCTGTTTTAAAAAATTGACATCTGTTGAATAGTACTGAAAGGATTTTTCCATATATATATTGGCACAAGTGGAGCATAAGACAACAAATACAACAAAAGAGCCACAGAGCTAATGTGCAATGATTGCACAATTTCAGGTATTTTTTTCTCAAATTTTGTATCAGATGTGAACCTAAAGCTTGATAGCATGTATTTTTAAATAAACATGCACAAAATCAGAATTAAAATCACCATTAAAATAATTGATTTTTTTCAACATACCTATTAACTTTTCCAATTCCCAGGCTTACGCTGCTCTTGGTGGTACTGAAAAAGCCTGTTTTATCCTTTTCAAATATTTCCATGAAAACATGTTTTTCGATGGACCTCACTAATTACAAAAGTTAAATCTGATTGGCTTTATGGCAGTGTAATATGACATTATCTCCCTGTCCTATACAATCTGTTTTCTGGTTTAATCAGGTTATTCTATTGGATCCAATCCTTTACTAAAAGAGCAGCTGCTTTCACTAAAGGAAACATGGCATTGTCAGAGGACATTTTAATTTTTAAATTCAGGCTTGGGAGGGTGTAAAATGCTACTGCTAACATCAGAATTATTGGAATCCACCTAAAAACTGAGTACACTGAAGGGATAGTCTCATGTTCCCATAATGCTGAGCAGCCATCTTACAATGAGAACTACCCTAACCCCCCAAAGAACATGAGAGCTGTAAGTGAGGGTAGTATTTAAAACCCTCTCCTTTTACTAATATCTCTCTAGCTCAGTGGTTCTCAACCTTTTTAATGCCGCGACCCCCAACTGGTCGTAAGTCGAGGATTACTCAACCGGTCGTAAGTCGAGGACTATTCAACTGGTGCAGCACCTTTTGCAGAATGGGACTTTTGGTGGGCTCAGCAGGGCAGAGACAGCCTGGACAATTCCTATTGGCTTTTGAAAGCCAATAGAATTAGACTCTATTCAAGAGAATCTATTCTATTGGCTTTCAAAAGCCAATAGAATAAAAGGGAGTAGCACAGCTAAGGAAAAGGGGGAAAAAATGGCGGACTACGTTGTTTGGCGACCCCTGTGAAATGGTCATTCGACCCCAAATGGGGTCCCGACCCACAGGTTGAGAACCACTGCTCTAGCTTCTTACTGGGAAAATATATTGGTATCCAAATGAATCTCCTTAATTGAAGGAGTTCTCTCCCATTATTCCCTTAACTAAAAGGGTGAAATAGATCCCGTCTCATTACACCATTATATACTGCACATGCAAAAGTATTCTGTGATTAATAATACGCCTGAAAAATAGTCTCAATTTCCAATAAGGAGTGAGATTCAAAAAAGAGCAGCAGCCCTCATCTTTGTTGGATTTTCAAAGTTAGATGTCATTCTGTATGTTCTGGAAGTTTCCTTCTGAGCTTTCCAAAACTTAAAAAATACCACATTACATATGAAAAAAGGCAATAATACACTTGTTCCTTGCAAAAGGTTTTAAAGTGATCCCTATTGGACTTGCCTCTTTTCAAAGATACAGACAAAAAAAAGAGAGGGGAAGAGATGCCTAATTCATCCCATGCAAATTACTAAATTATTTAAAGAAACAAATCCAGACAAATTCATCAGAAAACTTTTAACTCATAAAGAATACAAGTTTACAGTTTATAAAATTATGTAAAAATAAATGGTGTACAGGTAGTCCTTGATTTCTGACCCCAATTGGGACCAGCCAGTCTGTCACTAAAGGGGTGGTCATTAAGTGAGTTGTGCCCAATTTTGACATCTTTTTTGCTGCCGTAGTTAAGGGAATCTGGATGTTAAGTGAATCATGCAGTTGTTAAGGGAATCCAGCTTCCATTGGCTTTGCTTGTTGCAAACTGGCTGCTGCAAATTGTGATCACTGCAACAGTTGCTAAGTGCAAGGACCAGTCGTAGCTTTTTAGTGCTGTCGTAATTTTGAATAGTCATTAAATGAATAGTATTAAGTTGAAAGCTACCACAATTCTAATCCCTCATAGAGATTTAAGAAAGTGCTCGATTTTCTTGCTGACAATGTCTCCTTAAAGTAATAAATTCAGGATGGATAAGTTTTAATTGTGTACTAAAAATATCAAAGGTCAGACAAACATTTTGCAAATAGGAAAAAAGATCAAAACGTTTAGGAGATAGTATATTTGCTAGACATTTTCAACTGGCTGAAGTGGTGCAGGCAAGTTCAGTGATATTCTGCTTACAGCTACATTACTAGGTAAAAAAGCCACCTGAAATTCCCAAGGTCAAATGAACTTCAGGGGCATTGAACTGAATATACAGTTCTAGAGAAACATAAATGAATTCAGGATAAAATAACTTGCGAACCTCATTAAATAAAACTTGGACATCTTAGTGTTGAATCTAATGCTATTTGTCAGCAAGATATCGCTGGAAGAGTCTACTCTAGTTTACCCTGTCATCAACTTCCAATGGGCCCAGAGAGATTAAGGAAACCTCAACAGCAAAGCTGGGATACAGAAGAAGGAACAGATTTTCTTTTATACTTTTGCACAAATTGAATGCAAACCTTAGAAAAGCAACTCAAAATAACATAAAACAACATATACTTCAACAACTTTTCATGAGTAAGCAATACAAAAAAATTAGAGGAAGATATTCTGTCTTATCGTTTTACACTATAAGCTTGGCATACTTAAAATATTATCACAAAGGAAAACTGGATCTTTCACATATACCAAAGACATGATTTACAGTAATATACAGTAGAGAACTGTGGTGATCACATAATTTTACATGTGGGACATTGAACTGCAACCCACACATCATCTTTTTTAGGTATCTGTTTTGAGTAACTTACAAAAATGAGTTTATCATTGTATTAATGGGTTTGGGTTATTTCAGTTTTTATTACATTCTTGGGTATGTCTGGGATCCAGTCCCTGCATGCCTATTAAGCATCTCCTTACTATAATTTCTTGCATGCATTGAAGGATCATCAGATTTGCATGTGATAGAGCTGAGAATACTGTCTCCCCTCAGCACAAAATGAAGTGCTTTTTAATTGAGGTCCTGGAATTAAATAATTAGGCTGCTCCTGAAGCTTAAACTTAGAACAAGACCTAAAGTAAGAAATGACTCAAACGTGAACATTGGAAACACATTTAATTTTACCTGTAATTTAAACTGTGCTTTAATTCTTATGTATCATTCAGGTTTTATTTCACAGGTTATAAGAGCTTCATGTGTTTAAGAAGGTTACTGGAGTGAATGAGAAGGAGGAAGATGTACTATGAAAGCACAGAAAATAGAAGGTTAATTAAAATAGAAGGTTATCCCATAAAGTTAATCAGATGAAATTAATTCACAGAATCGGTCTAGATGTAAGACTAAAAGGTATTTTTAGTGCACTGTTAACTGGTATCCTCATTCCAGTTAGCACACTGAAGTTCAGTAATTTCTTTTTCTAACAAGGATCAGAAAGTTGTAGAAGAGGTTATTTTATTTATGTTAGGAGATGAGATTAAAAAAGTCTGAGAAATACCATTCAAGATACTTGCAATTCAAATCAAGAAATCACATCACAATCCCCAGGCACTTGCTGTTTGCTGCAGAGCTCTTCATTCCTATTCTATATGTACAATAGGAACAATTGTACTCTGTATTATAGCCCGCGCATAAAATAGCCATGAAGCGAAAGCAATTCTAAGAAAATGTTATTTGACCATATTTTATTCATATAATTCTTCCAGAGTTTTGTAATCTGAATGAATTTGTTTCTGTGCAAATCTGAAAGTTCTACCTAACTCTGCCAAAGGAGTGTTCATCCAATAAAAACAAATCAACCACCATTTTGGATCCTGCCAGGTTATAAAATGAGCAAGTGCTCATTTTACTAGTCATCATACTTAACATTTACTGTGTGTTTCTAAACTACACTACTTAATAATGTTCAATTTATCAAAATATTCAGAACATTTTTCTGAAGTAGAGTATGTGATTGAAGTATATGTTCCCTTAAAAAATACTAGCATCAGCAGAAGGCTTTGCTTTGAATTCAAAATTGCCATGCATTTAAATGTTAGCATTATTTTAAGATAAATCAGCTTTCAAATAATCCCTTCTCTCAATTTGTTTTGTTTTCTAAAACAACACAACTATACTAGTGTCTCAGAAAGAATGAGCTGCTGTGGTAATCAATTGTCCACAACAGAAAACAACAGGATAAATTTTATGAATTCAAGACACTGGTTATGTACTGAATTATTATTGGGAGTTCCGTAATATGTCATCTCTGCCTGTGGTAATATTCTGCTCTTTTCTCGAGAGCCAAGAAGACCAATTTCTACTTAACTTTGGAATCTATAGACGTTGGGACATGGTGCATTGTCCTGATGCTCAATATGCAATAACAAGATAATTTACTTCAGCATTTTTAAAACGCAAAGTATTGCCGCCATTTAAATAGTAACGAAGCACAGTCATAAATAGTAATGAAGCATAGTAATTAAAACAGCCTAATCAAGGAACAATAAAAAAAAACAAAAACATTCCCAGCAACACTGACAGGGCAAGCCATATATAAACAGAACAAACACCACTCCCTTTTAGCACTGAACATATTATCTAATTGGGCAAAGAAATGTCTTCAAGGAAAAAACCAAGCTCAGAGAGCATCAAAGACTCCACAGTTCAACCCTGAGCTCCAAATATTCTCTTATATTAATAATGAAGGAATTAGGAAATCCGGTATTCAGTTGTTAATCCATAATAAGCTAAGACTCCACCCAAAA
Organism: Crotalus tigris; assembly: GCF_016545835.1. Classification (NCBI taxonomy): domain Eukaryota; kingdom Metazoa; phylum Chordata; class Lepidosauria; order Squamata; family Viperidae; genus Crotalus; species Crotalus tigris. The sequence goes on along the minus strand of NW_024097321.1, from coordinate 2,645,354 downwards.
AACATATTGATTTAATAATCTGATTCCACAGCATTCCATCCATGAATGCATCCTGTTGCTACTGAGTTTTACAAGAGGGGAGTGGATAAACCACAAGTTTCTTAAAAATAAATGTTACTAAACATTCATTTCTCACTCCCATCCATTTTAGATTTGTAAACAGAAAATGACTGGAATAAAGGACATACTTCCACCAAAAGCAAGGTTCACTTGACTATAGGAAATATAACATTACTCTTGTTCCATATTCTTGGCTGTTCCTGTGCAAATTTAATCACTGTCCGATTCCTCTTTGAATTTGGCTCTGATAGCCCGGCCATTCTGAAGTGGCATTTCTTCATAGTCACTCCTGTCCAAACATATATTGAAGAAATACTTTAACATAAGCAGCAAAAATATTACAATTCCATACCATTTAAATTCTGGAATTTACTAGCTTTATTATTTTCAATTTGAGCTCTTTCCAGGTAAGTACGCAAACTATATTCCTTTATTTGCTTTCATCCTGTTTGGAAACTCCCCTTTTTGACGCTTTTAAATTTGATTGTATTAGAAGCATGGTATAATCAGTTTAATTTAATTTTAATTGTGTTTATTTAAAGCAATATACATTTCAAATTTTGCAGCAGTCAAAATTCATCAAAAACAGAGATTCCAGGACAGTAATAAAAATCCTGAAAAAAATGAGCCACACAATTTTGACAGGGCTGATACATTCCACAGCTACTTAATACTGCACTTGCTTGAGAATGGATAGCTTGTAATTTCAAAGATATCAAACTTGGGACAAGAAAAAAAAAATCAGGTACCAATCAGCATAACCCAAAAAAGAATCAAGGTTAAGATTGGGGAAAAAACTGACTAGGATCAATCATAAAATTCCCAAACCCTTCTTTCAAGCCAATCTAACTGACTTATGTATAGTATTTTTTTTATTTTACAATATTTACAAGCTACATTTACAGATCTAAATAAGAAAATCACTATTCTCCCTTATACAGTTCTTTGCTTTCATCAAATTTTGGAGATAATAATTCAACTGGCTTACTAGCTGCCTGGTGAACTTCGTAGATTTGCCATCTTTTTATAACAGTTTTATTCCTTTTTGGGCAAAAAACCCATGCACAACAGCAGTTTAACAATTTATGCCTACCTTTGCCACATATTCATTCCAGAAGTACTTCCTTAGCATGTTTTTATTACATAAACAACTTCCGGGACAGGATAGGTTTTTTAATGTAGGAAATGGAGAGGTTCGACAAAAAAGTGACAATACGTTTTATAGAACACTACAGAAACAAAGTGGGATTGATGACATTATTGCAAGTCTTACTTACCCATAGATAACATCGTCATCGGAATCATTCAACATGGAAAAGGCTGGGTTGTCTTTCAACTGAGATTCTGAAAGACATTTTGAATATAATCAATAAATGCATCTCTCTTCCCCAAAGATCAGTCATGTTAATAAAAGCCATTTAATTCAGGTCTCTTCTTCCTTGTCACTCTTTGGTGCCAACTGAGTGAATATTAAATCCTCCTCTCTTTGCTTCAGTTTTCATTTATTTATTGTTATAGGTTGGAATTAGGCAATCATTTGGTGTAAAGGGAAATGGGCATCTTACCTTTTTGTTGATTACTGTAGAGAGGGGAGGGTCCCATTACATATGTTGGGACTGAGATTTTAGGGATAGTTTCAGATTTTGCTCTATTATCAAAGAATGGTGCTACTTTTTTAAAGGCTCATTTTTACCCCCACATTTTTAATCTCAAAACACCTGGAAACTATGCCAAGTTCAGATTGCCTAACAAATTTAGTTCTGGAAGGTATAATAAAAAAATAATACCTGATATAACATGAATGCCCACAAAGAATATAATTTTACTATGCACTGCACCATTTGGTACTAAACTTCATAGCTTATCCATAGGTCAGTCAAACTGTATTTCAAACAAAAAACAAAACAGAATTTTGCCAAAAGAAGCAACAGAAATTAACTTACCATACAGGGCATTTTTTGATGGTGAATACACAAAGGCTAACGTGTATAGATAGAAATTTAATAAGCCATAGAATGATAAGAATTCTGCAGGTGATAACTGTCAAGGATATCATTACATATGAAACAATTCAACATATCATCAAGATCTAAAAAACCATTCAAAAAGCTGAACGAGCCCCATTTTCTATTCCTCACCCAACAGTGATTTACCGTATATGCCGGCATACAAGGCAACCCGAAGTATAAGACGACCCCCGTCTTTAACGTTGGGCCGCATTCCTAGAACGTCGTCTTATACGCCGGAAACTACCAGTATTTCTGGCGTATAAGACGACTCGGCGTATAAGACGACCCCCGTCTTTGGCACCGATTTCAGCGCTCGCGGAAGTCGCCTTATACGCCGGCATTTATAGTACACATTAAAACACTGAGTAAAAAGCCAACCTCATAAAAACATTTGTACACATTTGTTTCCTAAGATCTTTTACAGCAGGATCCCCAACTCTGGGTCCGTGGACCGGCACCAGTCTGTGACATGCCAGAAACCAAGTCGCGCAAACAAGTGACGCCCCATCCATGGGATGCAGGCAGCACATGAAACCACATCCTCTCCAGTCTGTGGAAAAAACCTCTCTCCATGGAACCGGTCCCTGTTGCCCAAAAGGTTGAGGGCTGCTGCTTTACAGAAATTTGCCAACATCCCACCAGCATTTAAAGCTACATTTGTTTGTGTTGCCCAAAGAGGGTCTTCCCTGTAGTTGTAACTAGCCTTTGGAAGTCCTGACCTTGGAAATTCCCCTAACCTTCAGTATGAAGATCTTCATCACCATGATAAAAAAACAGACAAGCAAGCAAACAATCCTGAGTTGCTAGGTTTTAATCTTTGTGCATATCCACCTTTTTATCTGACATGCTTTAATTTTTAACTTTAATTTATACTGAATTTTAAACATTTTTTAAAATTAAACTTTGAGCCAGTGAGATATTTTGAGGGTGAAATATTAGTGTATTCAACACATAAATCAAATAAGAACTAAATGATCAGGAAGACTTAACAATATTCATATTATTTTAGGGACTCAAATGACACATTGCACAAGAATCTAAATTTATATACATGGAAAGTCTATGGAGATTCTCAATCATCCAGGCCATGGTTGTCCCAAACGTGCTGTTCAAAAGGCAACTGGACTTTCTTGGAGTTTTTTTTCTTCAAAAACATTTCACCTCTCATTCAAGAAGCTTCCTTAGTTCTGGGTGAAAACTGAAGAAACCATTCCTCACCATTCAGCCAGAACTGAAGAAGCTTCTTGGATGAGAAGTGAAATGTCTTCAAGGAAAAAAAAACCAAGACAGTCCAGTTGCCTTTTGAATAGCACCTTTGGGATACATACATGGAACCGGAGAATATTAACTGTGGGCTTCAGAGTAATAAGGATGGTTAGTCACTGTTGATTTTTAGAGACTACATAATGGACTATAAAGCCTATCTTACTTATTTGTGTATTAGTCTTTTCAATTACGATTGCCCTACCATTTGATAGAAACTTTGAGCAGGATGTCACAGTAAAAGGATATAATTATGATAATGGGTTGAAAGCTCAGCCACAAAATTGTCCTGAAGAACCTGTGCTCCAAAACGCAAATAAAATGTAGCAATGCTGCAAGAAGAAAAGAAATGAAATCAAAGTTCAGTCTACATTTTTAATTCCAAGATCAATTAAATAAAAATCCATCTTTAAAATTAATATTAGGAAGCTATTTCCCAGGTAAAGTGCAGAAAGTTGCAAATGGGCCAATTACAAATATATGCCTGCAAGAATAATACAAGCGCCCAAATAAATTAGGAATAAGTTATATAAGACATCGAAATAGTTGATGGGGATTATGGGGAGGAAAAAGGTTGTGTTTAATCTTATAGGATTTTTTACCAAAAAAAACCCCTACAATATTAATGGTTGACTGCTGTGGTGTAAAATTTGCACAGTAAGAATGTCTAGACAGATTGTTTTAATTCTGTTCATTGAGTTTCTTTATTTTACCACCAATACCACCACTTAAAAAGAAAATGTTACCGAAGTGCACTATCTAGTACAACGGTACCTTGTAAGGAATAATGCAGTGAGTCACAAGGTAGCCAACACTGACAAGTTCTAACTTGTGTGTGGAATACCAACAAGACAAAATGTTCATGTCAAAATGCATTGAGTACCAAATTCAATGAGCTTCAAAGCAATTGAGTACCAAGGTACCACTATATCTGCTTATGTCAGAAAAGAGAGATTGATCCAATGAAGTGCATCTAATATCTTGCACAACATCTTTCATATTTCACACAGAGTATTAGGAATGTGCAAAAAGTTCTAGTCTGATAAATGTCAAGAGATTGTATTTTCCTTACAGAATAAGTTGACCCAGCCATTAAAGAGTGGGAGTGGATGGGTAAGGAAGGGTTGGGTCAATTTAGAGACATATAGTTTCCAAAACAGGAAGTAATTTGTGTTTCAAACATGGTCCATCCTCCCAAATGGAACATTTTGCACACTTTTAGGTATAACTGAATAATATCTTCAAACGAATAATATCTCACCTAATGATAAGCACTATGAATGTCAGCGCAGTCAAGAATTTCAACCTGAGATCTGAGAAAAGAAGAGCAAAGAGTTATCTGATAAATAACTTTCTAGAATGAAGTATCTTTCTAGAAGAACAATATATTATCAGAAATCACAGGTGAAGAATAGAGCTTACCAACATAGGGCATATTCCGAAGCTCCGAGCACGCCCGGATTATTAGAAATAAAAGGTACAAAATGTAGACTGTCGCCACCACAACGAAGAAGATTTTCATCCCCTGTTACAAAATACATTTAAAAACCATTTTAACATTATTTTGATAGCACCACACTTCTTTTCTCCCACATTTGTGCATTATACCAGGAGTTGACAGCTGTATCAGGCATTGAACACTATCCTTATTTTTATATGATTGAAAATTCAGGAAAGCACCAAAGTTTGTAAGATTACAATAATCCCACCCCAAGGGCTTCAGTGACTTCTTGACCATTTTAAATTTTATTTTCAGTTATTGGGAATGACTCTACAGCCTTAAAATAGAGAAAAGATGCAAAAAATAGCAATTCCTTTGTAAAGTTGAGCAGTTTTCTGGAGTAAGTGCACAATTCTTAAAAACTCACCCAACTGGCAATAAATAAGAGAAAAAGAAAAAAGGAAAGCAAAAGATATACTAGAGATACCAAAAACTTACTGGGGTAAATAAAAAGGAAAAATCTTAAGAATAAATCAAAAATTTAGGATCCAAATAAATGAAATGCTTACATGGCTCAATTTTGCTATATTCAAAGTAGATTGCATGCACTGCCAGAAAAGTAAACCAATTTTTTAAAATCTTTTTTTGCAGTAGTAGCTTCGAAAATAAACAAAGTTTAAGCTCTGGTATAGTTCTCCCTAATACATACAAATAATTTTAGATGTGGAGTAAGCATAAATTTTTACACAGTTAAATAGACAGGTAAAAACAGCTCTATTTTCAAAATCATTTCCTATGCAAATTCAAAACTGCTTTATGCTAACATACCTGAAAGTTATTTGTGTCAGTCTCATATTGGTATGTTGGATCATGTAGTTCATTGACCCTAAAAAACAAAACATGCCATGATCATTAATCTAAACATTTATCTGTAACAATCTAAAGGATATGATTTTGATATAGTTGGCTTGTTAATTCTTCCAGAACTTTTAAAATATTTTCTAAGATCTCTTACTGGCCTTTTCAAAATTAATATTTTAGCTCCCTTTTTCATTTATTGTTATGTTAGTATTCATTCCAATATTATTGCTGTTTCTAATCTGAATTTTGTAAATTGTTTTGAATTAGGAAAGGAATAATTGGTGTCTAACAAATAAAAAGAAGTAAATTACTTACGTCTGCCATATGCCTAGCGTAACAGAAGCCAGCCACAGGAGACCAACGATAAGGAATTTGGGAAAATAAAAGGTCATGCATTTTCTTTCTCCCTAAATAAAATGGAAAAGAGAAAGAAACATGACAACCATATTGGATTTGCTTTACAAATATCAGTTAAAACTCTGTGAAAATATTTTTATTTAAAAGAGAGCGAGAGTTCTGTTGCTTCTATATTGATTTTAAATGCAAGAAGAATATATACCTCCTAAAAATTCTTTTTCCCTATTAATAGCAGAGGAAGAGATCAGACTGAAGTTTAATTACTCTTTAAGGAATGGCTGTCAAATCTGTGTCGGTTTCTTTGGAAAAACACAAGTAATCATTGCCAATGTTTCCAAAATCTGGCAGATCTCACTTATGGCTGCAGATGTTCCTCTGCAGAGCAGAGAAATTCTGCAAATTGTTGCATACTTTTTGGAGAGAAGTGTAGCATCTAATCATTCCAATGCTTATTTTCTTTTAATATGATTTTTTAGATTCAGGATCGTAAAACTTGTTATTTTCTTCAGAAGGACTTCCAAAGCAGTGATCAGTGTAACAAGTCAGCCACCTGACTATGGTACTTCATATTCTTATAGAAACTTTGTTCTAACTAAATGTTATCATTTATGACACACAGTTTTTCAGTGTGAGTTCTGAAGAAGGAATCAGCAAGTAATCAACTATGTAATTAATTTGACCAAGGGCAGAACGAAAACAACAGATTTACACAGCCAAGATTCTCAAGGCCTTCCTTCACTAAAAGAAAGCATATCATTTGTTACCTAATGAATAATGGAAATTCTTTTTGGGTTGCTGGCCACATAGAGCTAAATCCAAAATTGTGTAAGTGGATTTCCTCTTGAGCAAAAGAAGCTTTCATCTTCCTCCTCTTCTTCCTCCATTGCTTACTCCATCATTTTTCATTACACTTATTCTGAAGATTGCCCCAGTATCTCAGAGACAATATACAAGGAGCTAAGGATAGAATTCTGTTCAGCAGTAATGTTCATTTCATTAGCATTCAACACCTATTAAGTACCACATGTTGCTAAGTGAAACAAGCAAGTTTCACAGAAAAGATTAATGACTGGCTGGGATTTGGGATTAGGAGGACCCTTGTTCAGCCATGAAGATCAGTAGATATTTCTAGACCAACCGCCATCTCATAGCCTAGTTACTTTGCAGAGTTTGTAGAAGAGATAAAAATTATACTTTGTATGTGTTTAACAAAAAGGGGATTATCGCAGAGCATAAACCACACTGAAATATTATTTATTCCTGTCATAATAACTGTGCTAGATGAAAGACCCAACTTTTCCAGCAATCTTCACTTACATTGTTCAAGAATATGTACAATTCCCTTTTAAAGGCAACCAAATTGATTGCTTATTACTACAATCTGCAGCAGCAAATTTTATTGCTCAGTTTCACGCAATGTAATTCAGTAATTCCTCTATTTCTTTCCTGAGTTTCCCACCATTTTGCAGAAAGAATGATCCTGTTCACTTTATCCATTCCACTTTCCTAATCCCATCCTTCTTTATTGTATTAATTGTAAAAAGCTCTAATTACTTTAATTTTTTTAGCCATTGCATCATTTTGAAATGAAGAGTTCAGAACATTACTCACAGTCCAAAGTCAGTCCTCACCTGTACTCTGATCCCGTGGTAGACACAAAGCCAGAACAGCAGCAAGGCACACAAGAACAAAGACTGAAAGAGGTCATCTAGCATTCCAGGAAACCAGCTGTTGATTAGGAATGAGAGGGGGAAAAATGGGTCTGTAACAGAATGGGAGAGGGAGAGAGTCAGAAGACATCATTGTTACTACCCACAAGAATATTCTGCCTTTTCTACAGCACACAAGACCTAGATGTTGCTAAACCACATCCACTCAAGCCAGCCTAGCCAATATTGGTATATTGGCTATACAGGTAATACAACATACAATACAGGTATGTTGGAAAATATAGATCAACACATTTGAACTCTGTGCCATCACAATAATCTAAGAAAACAATGTAATACATGTGTTAAGTATTTCTATATGGTATTTCTAATATACTTTGCTATGGATTTAAAACATGTGCATTCTAAAGGCAATTTACTGAGAAAACATTGGCTAAACTTTGGGCTGGATTTGTAAAGAAACTGATTTTCTCTCCCATCCCAGCTTATTACAACAGAATTCAACTGAAGATGGCCAGGAACTGGAACTGAGCAGGAATTTTCAAAAATTGGACAAAGGCACTGCTAACAACTGAACACACATACATTCACACACAAAGAAAACCCCTTCTATTCACCCTAATTGGTCTAGTGGGCACCAAGCATGGAAACAAATATTGGAGATTAAGACTACCAAAGAAGACCAATTTTGTGTAGTGGTTAAGACATCAGGCTAGAAATTGGGAGTGTGTGAGTTCTAGTCCTAACTTAGGTACAAAGCCAGCTAGGTAACCTTGGGCCAGTTACTTTCTCTCAGGCCTAAAAAGGAGGCAGTAGCAAACCATTTTCAAAAAAACTTGCCCAGAAAACTGCAGGGCCTAGTCCACGCCAATCACCAGGAGTCAACACTGACTCAAAGGCACAGACACAAATAAAAGACTAATAGAGGAACGTAAGGTAGTCAGATTCTCATCTCTGTTTCAAGTTATACGTAAGGCTACTTGCCTGATGCATGATTGCTATTGGTTCCTTTTACAGAAATGATCATGCACCAAAGGCCGTACTTTTGCCTGGAGAAAGACTGGAAACTTCTTAATAGCTACCTTGAATTCTACAACTCCTTCTTAAGCAAGACATCAACCTCCACTCAAACTGATATGTTATTTGTTACTTCTGCTCATTTGCAGAAAAACACTGTGCAATGTACAATAATACTGAAAATGAAAAATAACAGGATAGCCACATTGATAACAACTACAACTCTGATGGATCAAGTTTTCTTGTTTTTCTAAGAAGTCATGTTTTAAAAAAAAAATTCAAAACTGTAATGGGAAGGCACCCCAGAAATGGGGGGCTATCACCAATTTGAGCATAGGCTCCCTGAATATTATATTTTAGAACACATGGGTCTTTGCCAAGCCCTCCATCTTTCAACACTTCTTTTTAATTAGAATAAGATGCTGGCCTATTTCACTAATCAGCTTTTTTGCTGTTGAGTGATAGCAGAGGTTAACTTGGTTCCACATATTAAACCTTTTCAGCTACTTCAAACACTCTTAATTATTTTAGTATTAAACAGAGGGAACAACCATGCAAAAGATTTTTTATCAAATCTGAAAATGCCATCAGATTATGCTGATCGGCCAAGCCTAATGTTTCCAAGTGATTTTAATTGGAATTTTAATTTTCAATCAATCTCTCACATGTGAAAGTAGGATAACTCTCCAAATCCCATCATATCAAAATATGATTTGAATAAATACCATTATAAAGTAATAGCAGGGGGAGGAGGATTGACATCCACTTCTGCTCTATCCCCCAATCTCGCATGGAGAACTTGCGCAGGGAGTGAGCAAAAAGACACTGCAAAGAAAGGCAGAAGAATTATAACAATTATGTGGTATCTGTTCAGCATAAGACAAGGGGTGCAATTTGAGAGTATGTGCAGCATGAGTGACTTATACACCCAAAACAGAATTCCTAATTGCAGAGCAATGACTAATCATAAAATCTCATGGCTACATCTTGCTAAGGATAATGGGAGATAATGGGAGAGACCAATAATGAAGAGATGCAGCCAACATGGCCAGTAATAAGGGATGTTTGTAATATTCAGTAGTGTCTGAATGTCACAAATGTAACCATAAAACAATCACTAAGCTGAAACTCAGCTCAAGTGTATGTGCTGCATCACCTATGAAGAAGACACACATGATGTAACAGATTTCTTCTATTACATTATTTTCTTCTCTTATTGCATGTATACTGTCTCATCTTCAACTCTGATCATTTTTCTTGCCTCCCTCACTCGATAAAGAAATATTTTCCCACAAGATTGTTTAACAAAAACCTTCCAGCATCAAGCAATTCTAATCTTTTGGATCAAGGAGAATAAATAGCAAAGCAAAGCAAGAGAACTAAGCCAACAGCAGGTGTACCTAAACAGACACTGATTTGTTGAAGACAGGCAAATATACCAAAATATTTTATCAAAAACTAAACAAAAAGCTGATACTCACTGTGACTATAAAAGTAAGAACCACAAAGACAAATCGGAACCAGATTTCCACCTGGGAGAAAGCTGGGTTATAAGTTTTCCACTGAAAAAAAAAGATGTCAGAATATTAACCAAAAACTTTGTGAATAAAAATACTTTGCACACTCAATATTCTTTTCCCATTGAGTGCCCTTCAAATGCACATACATGTGTACCTTTATTATGGTAACTGATCAGAATACAAATAATAGCAGATGAAATAACATAAAAGAGTTGGTGATTAGTTTATTGATGTGATCGAAGTATACCTAATTTTACAAACAGTATAATAAAGTTGGGCCATATTCATAGAAGTAGGATCTTTCCAGTCTGGTAATTGGAGTTGCCTGGTTATTTTATTAACTGGGAAGTGATGAAAATGGGTTCTTGCATCCTTATAAAAAGTACACAATATTGCATGGTCCTTGGCAGGTGTCTCCAAACTTGGCAATTTTAAGACTTTTGGACTTCAGTTTCCAGAATTGTGCCCCCTCCATAGGGGCATAACCTAAGTTCATGTGGAATTTGTTTCTATGTTCCCTTAAGAACTGCCATAGGAAGTACATTAAAGCATGATAAGGTTAGTGCCCTCTGGAATTGAGGCCTGGTTATGTGGTGTAGTTGTCTTACTGAACTGAAAAAATAGGTCTGACGGTTCAGGAAAGTGTTCCTGGGCAGGACAGATTAATCCAGTTGGGCTTCCAGATCTCAAGGAAGTTGCTGAGTCACCATCTAGAAAGACAGTTAATTCTCCCTTCAGCAAGAGAGAATCCGCTACGCTGGACCAATAAGGTGGAGCTTTCTTCACAGAAAGATGTCAATCCACACATTACAATGCAAACGTTATTTGGAGGACATCTGAATCATGTGGACAGGATTAATTTCCCTTCACTTGTCTACTGTTCTTTAGATACAGTGGATTACAAATCCCTGGCAAATGAATTTTCTCCTGAACAACAGCCAAAATCTGAAGTCCCATCAAACATTTGGGAACTCACCACCATTTGTTAATTCCTCCAATCCTATTTCAAACTAAGCTTCAGAAATACAGCTCATAAAATTAAAGAATAGATAATAATACCCAGTGCTTTTTTTGAAAAAAAAAAAAAAAAAGGTGCCAGAACTCACACACTTCATACAACCCGTCTTGCCTACCCTACAAGGTTCCATCCAAAAAAGGTGCCAGAACTCTGTTCTGGGCGTTCTATGAGAAAAAAAGCCCTGATAATACCGAATGGGCCCCAATAAGAATTAGATTCTTAGAGGCTCTTTTCGCTTTCTACCAAATTCTGAAATGTACCTAGATAATTTTTTTTTTTAATCCTCTAACTATACTGGTAGTACTTGGACTTCTTTCTTTCCTATGATCTGCTTGATGCTTTTTTACAGTCCATTTCACTGTCAGGCAAATATATCATTATTTAGACAAGGCTAATCTATCTGATTACCCAATTCTCTTTACTGCTCAAGATATTTTAATTAACTGTTTTATTGCAACAATCAGAATTTATCATATTTCAGAAGAGAAAAAGATAAGAAAATAATTTTCTCAATTCCTCTTTGCAATCTCCAGTTTCACTCCCCATGCTCTCCAGTAGTGTCTCCAATTTACTTTTTTTTTTTTTTTTGGTAATTACACTTAGCACAAGACTTTTTTTTTCAGATCAGCACTTTACAGTTTGTCTTTTTTATGTCAAGTCATATGTCTGTAAGTCATATCAGATTCAGAATCAAGTCAACTGCAATCATGTTTAGTATGTAATCTATTTCTATTCAGTTTTTTAAAAAAGGGGATTTCTTCCGCTCCTTAAAAACAATGCCAGACAGATATTTGCAATTCTCTGCCTGGTAACTTATTTAGAAAGATTTTATAATTATTGTCAACTGCTTCAGGATTTCCTGTAGAAAATCAACACAAAGAGACTTCCGTGTAAAACTGAACTTATATTTTCTGCTTACTTTTACAATTTATACTTACCGTGAAGTTGTAACTCTTGAGGTGGTAGATCTCAGGAAACTTGTTAAAGGTAACAACAATGTTATAACGAGTGAAATTCAAATAACCAAGATGAACCACAATAATTTCATCACAATCCTGTGAATTGGGATATGAAAACTGGGTTAGTAGATTAATAATAGCCTTAACTTCATTTTGATTTGGAAATGTGTGAATAGTTCTAAAACACACACGGTTTAGGTACAGCCTCTTATTTTTTTAAAATTGTTACTGACAAAGAACTCATCTGAATAAAATTGCTAATAATATTTTTTTTAGAATTTCTACCAAACATATTGCCATCACTCCTCTTAGAAAGGCAACTTGTTGAATCTGTGATTGCCCATATACATGAATAATTAATTTATGAGTTTCTCTAACAGGTAAATGATTTTACATCTACTTTAGCATTTTTTTTTTTAAAAAAAGAAATTTTCTTGTGCTTACCTTAGCACAGTTGAATATCCTTGTCCGGTTGTGAGTTTCTTTATTATAGTAACGTACACTTCCATTCTTTAGTACACCACGTATTGTAACTGACATAATAAAGCTAATTTTCAAGCTATCCAATTTGTTATCTGAAACATTAAATCAAACACCTGTGACTGAATTTATTTTGAATCACAGACAATCTCTCCCTTTCAGTTGCATGGGGAGATGCTCTAAAAGAACCTAGGAGAGGCCATGACAAGAACTATTATTTTTTTGTTTTAATTAAATATAGGTAATAAGATGACTTCCAAGTATATAATAGTTTCTCCCTTCTCCTACATTAAAAGATTCAATTCATTAACAATTTTACGAATTCCTCCGAAAACCACTTCCTAGGGTTTTGGAGCTGCATGTCACCCAGGGCCTCAGACTGTGTTCTTCTCCTATAAGAGGAATAGTGCAACACGGAGAGAAAAATAAACCAGGAAGGACGAAAACACATCAAGAAATATCAACTGCAGAATCAATCAAATCAGCCACAGGCTACTGAAACTAGTTCATGTTGAAATATGCTCCCAAATAGGCACCATATTTTTTTAGGCACTAGCAACACTCTTCTATGACTTATGGTAGCTTTCTTCAAATAGATGTCCTCCAGACATGTTGGATGACACCTGTGATATTCAACCAGCACTAGGAGAGCAATTGGCTGGGTTAAGCTGATATTTGCGTGATATTTTTGGAGGCAAGGTTCAGCCAGTTCACATATTTTGGATCAGCAAATATGCTCATTAATTACAGCTCTTTTATTACTGGATCTTTTACATTTCAGACATCTGGAAATGTATCTTACACATATGAAATGTGTCACGTAACTTGTTATCTGGAGAAATTTATTTTGCTTATTTTATTTAAAGAAAGAAAAAAACTTAACTAGATAAGGCAGATCAGAAACCTAATTTGTTGTGACAAAAGTGATGCATGAGAAAAGAACTTACGGTAATAAGGCAGCAATTTAGTCAGCATCTTTTCATCTCCTATGGCTATTATTCATTTTCTAATTTATATACCTATTCTCCTAATCTTTTTATGAAGGGCTTTTGACTATATTTTTCGATATTGCCTCTTTCTATGAGGCAGTCTAAGAACAGGTGTCTTCCTTTAGCAATACACCCAGTTTTGTTTATAGGAGCTTAATACATTGGCTGGTTAGCACAAAGTTAATAACTACTTATTATTGATTTACTTGCCCTCCATCCTTTTTAAAAAAATATACAATGATGTGAAAAATTGTTATTTTAGCCTTCAAAAAAAATTTGTGAGATGGACAGGTATATAAATTTGATAAATTAATATATATATAATGATACACACTCTAGCATGTGTATGGTATATACAGCAAATGCTGGCAGTTACATGCACTTGATGTAGCTAAAGAAAATGACATTTTGCAATATAGTCCGTCTTCAGGGGAATTTTCCTCAAAGGAAAAATGTATTTTCTTAGTTAACCCGAACTGCAGAAGCAACATAAGCCATCTTTTCCAGGCAAACTGATTTCAGTAAGAAGATTTCTTTCTGATATATGTTCCATAGCTACAAAAAGTCTTGGTACATACATTGCCTCGTTATATCTTGACATCAGTAATGGGTAATGTTGCTTACTAACACCCCATTTTTATTGGCTTCTTGATATATACAGTGGGGGAGGCAGGATTATCAAGCACCTAAGACACTGTGATACAAAATCAGTGTATCAGATATGACTCTGTTTTCTCCATGCTAAACCAAAATGGGACACAAACACTCTACACCAGGCATGCGCAATCCGCGGCTCACAGGCCACATGCAGCCCTGGGGAGCTAATAATGCAGCCCTACAAAATTGTAAACTTTTAAATTGTTATGTGATTTATGTACATTAACTGTATTACATATTTTATATGTGGCCCAGGACAATTCCTCTTCATTCAATGCAGCCCCAGCAAGCCAAAAGGTTGGACACCCATGCTATATAGCAGGGGTCTGCAACCTTGACAACTTTAAGATTTGTAGACTTCAGCTCCCAGAACTCCTCAGCCAGCTGGGAATTCTGGGAGCTGAGGTCCACAAGTCTTAAAAGTTGTCAAGGTTGCAGACCCCTGCTATATACCATTCATAGGTATATATGTAATTAAGATAATGCAGCAAAACAGCAATATACAACTAAACTAAAAAAAAAAATATCCTTACCAGAAGGTTGCTCCAAGTGCACTGTACAGGTAAGCCAGAGTTGTTGATTATAAGTAGATATTGGTGGCGAACTTAAAGGAAATGACTTTGTCTACAACAAAATGGAAGCCAAAGCTGCAATCATGTGAAATCTTCCCGTTAAAAAAATCATTCTAGTGGAAGCATAAGCTAGTTCGCTTTTTAGCAGTATCTGTTAAGTACTAATAGCACAAATGTTACCCAATCCAAGTTCATGGAAATATTTTCAGAAATATAGGAGCATGTATTAAAAATACACCTCCGACAATAGCATTATCCAAATGTAATTCATTCAAAGAAAATATGTCATTCGTGCACTTCCTGGAGCAGAGTGGCTGGGTGGTTAAGACGCTGAGTTGGAGATTAGCAAGCCCGTGTTCAAGATCCGAGTGGGGTCGTGGTACAGGGTTGAGCTCCCATCCTTCGCTCCAGTTCCTCCAGGGACATGAAAGGAGCCCCCATACTAGGCATCTCCCAGACAAGGGGTAGGCAACCTTGGCTCTTTTATGACTCGTGGACTTCAACTCCCAGAATTCCTGAGCCAGCCATGCTGGCTCAGGAATTCTGAGAGTTGAAATCCACAAGTCATAAAAGAGCCAAGGTTGCCTATCCCTGTCCCAGACAATGGTGGTGTCATCGGCTAATCCTTTCAACCTGGAAGCCCCTTGGTGCTTCTGACACAAGTGCTATGCTATGCGATTCATAACCCTGTCAGTTTGGAAAAGGTTTCTTTTTTCTTTTTTAATAGTTTTATTCATTTATAACATAAAATGTGAAAATACAAAAGCAAATAGCAGGGGACAACAGTAGCAAAAGGGAAAACAAAAAAGGTGTGGAGAAAAGGGAGGGAGAAACAAAAAGCATTGACTTCCATCTCTCTCTCTCTGTGTGTGTTGCAGTAAAATCAGACATTAAAATCAAATCTCAACTTTTTACATTTCTATGTAATGAAAGGGTTTCGTTGTTTTGTCCTGAGCCACAAAACATATTCTGATCCCTAAGAAATCTTAAAAACCTGCATTTCATCAAGAGAAAGGGACTAACAGTTTTACAGATGATCTTTAGCTTACAACCACAATGGAGACCAGCAAGGCGGTTGAGTCAGATCTAATTTTACAACCTCTTTTGACCATGGTTGTTAAACGAATCAGTGCAGTTGTGGAGTGAGTCATGCAGTCATTAAGTGAATCCCGCTTCCCCCATTGACTTCGATGGTCAGAAGGCAGCTGGAAAGGTCTCCGATGACAATCACATGATCCCGGGACACTGCACGTGTCATAAATATCAGCCAGTTGCCAAGCAACCAAATTTTGATCACATGACCATGGGAATGCTGTGATCATCGTAAGTGCAAGGAAAGGTCATCACTTTTTTCAGTGCTGTTCTAACTTTGAATGATCACTAAATGAAGGGTTGTAAGTGGAGGACTGTATTTGGTATGGAAGCAGAAGGAACAAAGTAACTCCTATTACCCTGAATTACAGCCTGGGCGTCAGTAGGAAGAGCCTTGACCTTTGCTACTGAACCACTGAACGGCTGTGCAAGCCGTAGACTCAAGACAAACCCGAGACCATGGTTAATATTATTCTGAATATAAGAAATTGTTGGAATGATACCTTTTTATCTAAAGTATTTGTAGAACGGTTAAAAATTGTTTGGAAAGTCAGAGTACATCAAATGCAAAACCAAGGAACACAAGACTTACCTTTGAACCATTAGTCATCGGAGGTATTTCTGATATGCATTCAATGACTTTGGGACCTGAACAATACATAAAGGCACAGAATTTAATCTATGAATGGCTGTGGAACTCTGGAAGTTGAAGTCCACACATCGTTAAGGCTGATGACGTGGAGAAACATTGCTGTAAAGCTATCAAATATTTTGTTTGCTTGTTTTTTAAAAAAAAAATCCAAATGCTTTTAAGACAAACACCTCATTTGGATAAGACTATAGAATATATTGTGTTAAAATTGCAGGACAGTTGAATCCACTTCCCATGAAAGCAAAAAAAAAAGATTTTCTAGCTCCTGAAACACCTGTCTGCCTCACCAAAGGAGAGAATTTTGCACCGCCCTGTAAAAGCAAACAGTGTGTATCAGCCACTTAGGCTCAAGTCAGCAAATCCATCTGCCCCAACTATTGTGCAAAAGTAAAGCACCTACATCAGCATTCACTTCCCCAGGATAACAAAGGTCAGGTTCATCCTTCCAACGTGACATCAAATATCATCTATGTCAGTGTTTCCCAAACTTGACAATTTTAAGGCATGTGGACTTCACTGTGCGTTGCTGGCTGTGGAATTCTGGGAGTTGAAGTCCTCATGCCTTAAAATTGTCAAGTTTGGGAAACATTGATCTATGTGGACCTGGAGGGCAACTATCTGAAGGAGTTTTTCCAACAAACTGCAGAGGAACCCTGCATGCTTTACTTGTGTTTAGAAATTGGGTGTGAGCAGGCTATATTTAAATACTTTTTTATTCAGACACTATTTTCTTATTCAATGTCACAAACAGCATTTACAGCAGGGGTCCCCAACTCCTGATCCGTGGACTGGTACCAGGCCGCGGCATACCAGCAAACTGGTCCACACAAACAATCAAAGCCCCATCTGTGGGATGCAGGCAGCACACAAAACCACGCACTCTCCAGTCCATGGAAAAACCTCTCTCCCCGTAACCGGTCCCTAGTGCCCAAAAGGTTGGGAACTTCTGATTTATAGTATACAATATACCACCATGACTGGACCAGAATTTCCATTGCTAAGCAAGGCAGTTGTTAAATGAGCCTTGCCCAATTTTACAACAGTTTTTGGGCATGGTTATTAAGTGAACCGCCCTAAATACATGTAAAGGCTGTTGGGTTTATTCTCAGTTTGCTGCTGAAATTCTTTCTGTTAAGTGAATCATGTGGTCATTAAGTGAGTCTGGCTTCCCCCATTGATTTGGTTTGTCGGAAGCCGGGTGGGAAGGTTACAAATGAAGATCACATGATCCTGGGATGCTGCGACTTTTGTAAATACATGTTAGTTGCAAAGTGCCCGAATTTTGATCATGTGAT
The DNA here is from genome assembly GCF_016545835.1 of Crotalus tigris. Lineage (NCBI taxonomy): Eukaryota > Metazoa > Chordata > Lepidosauria > Squamata > Viperidae > Crotalus > Crotalus tigris. Next base: position 2,627,442 of record NW_024097321.1, on the reverse strand, counting down.
CGTGGGAATGCTTTGACAGTTTTAAGTGTGAAGACAGGGTTGTGAATCCCTTTTTTCCAGTGCTGTTGTTAACTTCAAACGGTTGCTAAACAAATGGTTATAACTTGAGGACTATCTGTTTTCAATTAACTACACAAGGGGCATTTGAAACTCCCCACTAAAAAAAAAAAAAAGCAAACCACAACTTCTGGTGATGAGACTGTTCTACACTAGATTTCTACTTCATTAGAGGCATACAAATACAACTGAGACCAGTATTTCTGTTGTTAAGCAAGGCAGTTGTTAAGCGAGTCACATCTGAGTCTCTGAACTATCTATAATAATAATAATGTTGGAAGGGACCTTGGAGGTCATCTAGTCCAACCCCCTGCTCAGGCAGGAAACTCTATACCATTTCAGACAAGTGGCTGTCCAGTCTCTTCTTAAAAATTTCCAGTATTGGAGCATTCATAACTTCTGGAGGCAGGTTGTTCTACTGATTTAACTGTTCTAAATTTCTCCTTAGTTCTATGTTGCTTCTCTCCTTGATTAGTTTCCATCCCTTGCTTCTTGTCCTGCCTTCAGGCGCTTTGGAAAATAGCTTGACTCCCTCTTCTTTGTGGCAGCCCCTGAGATATTGTTACACTGCTATCATGTCCCCCCTCATCCTTCCTTTCGTTAAACTAGACATACCCAATTCCAGCAACCGTTCCTTATATGTTTTAGCGTCCAGTCCCCTAATCATCTTTGTTGTTCTTCTCTGTACTCTTTCTAGAGTCCCAACATCTTTTTTACATCGTGGTGACCAAAACTGGATGCAGTATCTGGCACAGTTAATTGAACCATTGCAGTTATGAAGTGAATCATGTTGTCATTAAGCAACTCCAGCTTCCCCCATTGACTTTGCTTTCAGAAGACAGCTGAAAGGGTCGCAAATGGCAGGACACCACATGCTGCAACTGTTGTAAATACATGCTAGTTGCAAGCACCCGATTTTGGTCATGTGACCGTGGGGACACTGCAACTGTCATAAGAATGACAGTCACTTTTTTCAGTACCATTGTAACTTTAAACGCTCACTAAATGAATGATTGTACAGAGTTCAAATTCAAGATGGGGGAGCACATGTGCACTCTTTGTTCTTGAAGGTCACCAACTATCACTCCTCTTAAAACATTAGTATCTTTCAGTACAGGTAGTCCTCAACTTACAACCATTCATTTAGTGACTGGTCAAAGTTACAATGGCACTGAAAAAAGTGACTTATCACTGTTTTTCACTTACGAGCATTGTAGCATCCCCCACAGTCACGCGATCAGGATTTGGATGCTTGACAATTGGCTCATATTTATGATGGTTGAGTTCTGGGGGTCATGTGATCCCCTTTTGTGACTGTCAAGGTAATGACTTAGAAGCTAACCAGCTGATGTAATGTATGATGTAATGTTGGAAATGACTCAGCAGGGTCTATGTCTCTTTAAGAGCAAGCAGGGTCTGTATCTCTTTAAGAGCTTTGTATAAAAGGGAAGGCTCTGCAGATGTGTTCTCTCTCTTCTGTATTCCTGCTGTAACTGTGGTGTGTTGGATCCTGCTGTATTAACACGTGTATGTATATTGTTCCTGGTGTATAATATTGTAGATAGTGTAAGATAAACCACCATTTAATATAGACCACTATTTACTGTGTTTACTCCTGGGTTACCTCAGCGCAATAAGACTGTGCATGCTCTGACAGTGATCCTCTGACAAACAAAGTTAATGGGAAAGCCAGATTCTCTTAACAACCGTGTCACTAACCTAAGAACTGCAGTGATTCAAATTAACAATCATGTCAAGAAAAGTTGTAAAATGGGGAAAAATTCACTTGACAAGTGTCTTGCTTAGCAATGGAAATTTTGGGTTCAGTTGTGATTATTAAGTCATTGATGATCTGTAATGCCTAAAATTCATTTATCATTTTTATATCAAGATACTAACAAGGAATACTTTCAGTGGTTTCACTGTTATAATAACGTAATCACAAATGCAGCCCAGGAACAGAAGAAGAAGCAAGTAAAAAAAAAAAATCTGGAAGAAAAGGTGAAAATCTTACCTGCAATGCCTATTAAGACTGTCAAGCCAAAACAAATGAAGAATACTACAAAGACCAAAACAAAGTGGCGCTTGGACAGAGTATATAATCGCATTGGAGCTAGTCTGTAAGCAAGGAGAGAAAAATTAAGTTACAGGTAAACTTTATGTTATCAGAGGTGGGGGTGTTTTTTTCTTCTGGACAAAAAAAAAAATCCAAAATTAAAAGATAAGAATTTCTATCTAATATATGTGGTCATTAATTCATATTTTTAAAGATTTTTTAGACATCACTTTGGAAGGGTTTGTATTAAACAGTAACATATTCTTATCAAATATATAAATCAACCTTCTCGGAAGTGTATGCATAACTTATTCCTGATTTACATAAAGCAGGCTATGTCTTAATGGTAAAGGCTACATTTGATCCAGTTTGTGATTTTGTGACTCATTGTCACCATGCATAATCAGAAAATGAGACTCGGATGTTCTTGAAGGAATCAGAAAGCAACATAAAACTGTAGAAACACACAAACTTCTGTTTCTGTATTTCCTTTATAATGTGCTGATCTTTACTTGAAGAGAAATTTAGAAGACACCCCCTCCCACCCAAGAAATTTTGAATGATCCTAGAATAGATCTCTTCACTTACTATGCCTTCAGATGCCTCAGTAAAAGGCAAAAAGACTCAGCCTTCATTATAATGGCTAGTTCTTGCATGATAATATAATGTAGCCAACATTTAGAACACATTTATATTTAACCTTGCCTATCCCCAACATTAATATGGCTTTGGGACCAAGAAGTGACAATGTTTCATTCTGCATTCCAATAGAGAAAAGGAAATCAACATTATGTGTCAATCCACAAACACTTTTTAAAAGCATCAACAATTTTAATAAAGACATAAACACAGTGTTTCCTCCTAGACAGACAGGAAGAGGAGAAATCTTTCCTGGGGCCTTGTTTCTAAACTTATAATTGACACACCTCAATTACATCTTTTGACTTGGCAGCTCTTATTCCAATTATAAATGCAACAGGTTACAGACAGTTTTACATAGGAAAGCTATTACTTTCTGATTATCTTATCACATAAGTTCGGTCTTATTGTTTAAATCCTATATGGAAGTCGGAAACAAGCCTGCTTTCCACCAGCTGAATCAACTTTTTTTTTAACCTGGTGCTCTCCAAAGGTGTACTATATACAATAGATCAGCCTCAGTCGCTTTAAGATGTGTGAACTCCCAGAACTCCCCAACCAGCATGATGGATTCTGGGAATTGAAGTCCACACATATCTTACTGAAGTTGTGAAACACTGCTACAGCATCGATTATGGGAGCCCATCAATCTGGACAGTATCACAAGGAGGGAAGATTGGACCGGAGCTACCAAACTGCTCTTTCCGACCCTTGGCCTCAGCCTAATTTCCTCCTCAACCTCGGAACCGGCCACGAACTCCGGGCGGTATGTTCCAACGTAACCGGATCACATCAGGCTGGGAAAGGCTTTACAAAGTCTGGCCTGAGTTACGCACAGTAGGATGGGAACAAAATTGCTAAGCGAGCGCCGTGCAATGTTGCGTGCCCATCTGCAACCGCCCCTCCTTCCTCCCTCGACTATATCCCCTTGGCGGTCAAGGCATCACGCTTCCCAGGGAAGCCCCCCGCTCCGTTTCCAAGCGCAGCCCCTCTCCAACTCACGGCTCCATGTCCACGCTGCGCACGCGCACCAAGGCTCCTTCACCTTGCCAGCATCTCGCCTCCAGAGGAGGAGCCGCTCCACTGCCACCTGGCCCGGTGGCGGCACCGCCCGCGAGCCGCTCAAAGCACTTCCGCGTGCGTCACCCGGCGTCCCAGCCCTGCCTCCTGGCGAAGGGGACAGGGCGAAGAGAGCCCCGCCCAGCCGCTCTTTGGAGGAAGGGAGGGGGAGCAGCTGCGCGCTGTCAGGAAAGATTGCCATCGCTGCCTCAGCCGGGCAATTTGAAAACCTCTAAGGAGGGACGGGGGGGGGGGGGGCGGAAAGAATTGCTGAACCTCCAAACAAGCTCAGGAATCCTCGTTTCCGAGGCTCCTCCTGCTTCTTTGCCTTTAAAATGATAAAATCCCCCTCAAGTTGGTGTAAAATTCTGGCGGCTGATGTTCCTTGAAAATCACACAAGGTTTCACACAACACACTAAATTCCAAAACAAGTAATCCAGAATAACAGCATAACAGAGTTGCAAGGGACCTTGTAGGTCTTCTAGTCCAATCCCCCTCTTGCTCAAGCAAGCGACCCTACACTATTCTGGACAAATGGTTGTCCAGTCTCTTCTTAAAAAAAAACCTCCAGTGATGAAGAACCCACAACTTCTGGAGGAAAGTCACCCGTTTCACTGGTTAATTGTTCTCACTGTCAGGAAATTTCTCCAGATTGTTTCTCTCCACATTATCGCCAGGCCCAAACATAATTGATTGACTAATTTGATTGAATATATGCTATTAAGTGGGTGATAGCTCTTAACAACCAGATAGATTTTGTCCATGACATTCTGTACCCAACCAGTCCTTCAAGCACTTCAAATGGCACACCATTGCTCCTGAGTCCATCCAACTTGATATAGGTCATCCTTTTTTGCCCCTTCCATCTCCCTCATCATTACAATCTACTTCTCAAGAGAGCCCAAAGTGTGATAAACTGAGTGTGGCCATTTGTGCCTCTTTGAATTAATTTGTCCTGGGACCCACTTGCCTGTTTTGACTATTTGTGATATTTTTTGGGTTTTCCAACACCAAAACACCAAACCATTGATGCTTCTTCAAATTCCAACTTTTGCTTCACAGGGGAAGCAATTCCCTGCATGAGTCTCATCTTTGTAGAGAAAGATACCTCCCAAAATTCACTGATGTTGTCTCTAATGTGTTACTGTTTGGTTACTTCTATGTTTGCTTTGTTTTTATTTCTTTTTGTTAGTCTGTGACTGAAATAAAGATGATACTTATCTGAATATCTTTTCCAAGGCCTTCTTGGCTACCCTATCTAAGTGCTAATCTGCAGCATAATCATAAAAAGCAGAAGTTAAAGATCATGTCAGCATCTTCATTGTCAATTCTAGGGCTGTTTTTTGTAATTTTGTCATTAATTTGGCCTTTAATTTTCAAGTGTGCACCTTGATTTTTATCAAAAGGTTCATTTGCATTTTTTTCAGCTATCAGAGCAGTATCACCACCATACTACATGTTTCCTCTTCTAAATTTAAAATTGGGTTTCTCTAGTTTTGATTATATGCCATCGCTTCATTGTCAACTCCTTAAAACAATAGATTTTTTTCATATCTTCCACCATGCATTCATCACTTTGCCACTGATTGTCCTCTTCTCTTTCTTCCACTTTTTCAACATTATAGCCTTCTCCAGAGTACTAGATCTCAATATTATTCAACTTTTTTTTTATAACCATGTAGTTCCTTAATTCAGAATAGAGTAGGGGCGACTGGATGGAGCTGAGCATTTTCTGGCTGGCTGCCCTTCCTGACACCTTTATACAGCATATAATGTTGAATAAATAAATACAGCCTTGTTTTAATCCTTTGCCACCTGGAGCGTGGTTTTGTCCTGTCTGAGGTTTTGAAATTAAATATTTTGAGATTCTTATTTTCCTAAGGACTTTCCACAACTTCATATGGTCAACACAATCAAAGGCCTTTCTGTAATCAACATTAATAGCAATACCAATAGCATTTAGGCTGATATACTGGCCCACAGTATTTTACAGCACTCTCTGAGTGGTTTACTGTATAAGCATTATTTGCATATTTTCCCCAACAATCTGTCCTTTTTCAATCTCTTGTCACTGCTGCTTTATATGGATATGGCTTAGAGTGATGCATGTACTACTTGTTGGGTTTTGTAAACTATGATTTCTGTTTATCACAGTGTGTGAAACATGTCAGTGAAGGTTATTTAATAAACCATAATTAAGCCAAGGTTTAGTGCATTGCAAACATGTCTCTAATGTGTGAAAACCTCCCACATTTTCACTCATGGTGATTTAATGACAATGTAAATCAACTCTAGAGGAAGGCTAAAGCTACTGTTATTGAGACGAGCTATAAAAACAGAGCCTTGTGATCCCGATTGTGTTGTATCTCCTCTCCTTCTTGTTCAATGAATTTTAATAATATTCAGGAGCCTGAACTGCTTCTGAATACCATCAAGTCTTAAAATATGTTTCAGGCTCTTTTGCCTAGGACACGGTTCTTGCATATATCCCTCAAAGTCAGCTTTCTTACTCTCTGCAATAGCTGCTTAAAATAATTGATTTTGAGGAAGTCGAAAGAAAGTAAGTAGATTCTTTAGGGACTGGGATATCTTATCAGACTTCTAATCTCAAAGGGTAAGTTGGCCAGTACTGCATACCGTTGCATACTTAGCTGAGGGGAGGCTGAGGTGCCATTTCCTTTTTTCATCTCAGGCAAAGTATCTTGGGTGATCTACTGTATTTCCCCGAAAATAAGACTTGGTCTTATTTTTTTTTTTATTTTTTTTTCCTCCAAAAGAGGCATCAGGTCTAATTTCAGGGGGTATCTTTTCCACAGTCTCACGTCACCTCAGCGGCACCAACGGCCCCACCCAGCTGGCCCACTTCTTCTATGGCCAAAGGAAATGCCTCTGCAGCTGAGAATGGAGCTGTGGATTGATGCTCGTGGCGCCGCCCCCCTCTCCAGCCTGCATTTCGCCATCAGAAGCCTTCTGGAAAGGCCTCTGCAGCCAAGAACTGAGCTACGGATTGAATTTGTAACTTGGTTCTCGGCTGCAGAAGTCTTTCCTGAAGGCCTCTGACAGCAAAATGCAGGCCAGGAGGAGCCACAGAAGAAGTGGGCTAGTAAGGCGAGGCAGGTGTTGATTCCTGGGAGGCCTGGCTGCAATGGTAAACGGGTGTGGGGTGCATGGGGCAGCTCCACTCTCCCACCCCCACCTAGCTTGATTTTTAAGTGTGCGCCTTGCCCCAAAACTAGGGCTTATTTTGGGGGTAGGGCTTATATTAGGCCCACCCCCAAAAATCAAGCTAGAGCTTATTCTGCGGGTAGGTCTTACTTTCGGGAAAACATGATACGTTCTTCTAAAAACATGACTATATTTTGGCCAGCATTACTACTCACACGTTCTGGTAAACATATACAACAGCCAATACAGATGTTCACTGTATTAACATTCTCAAGACTGAGCATTGTGGGTTTTTTTTCTTTCTTAAAAATATTATAGCATGATTGTTTTGTTTTGTTTTTTTAAAAAAAGGATCAGGGGCTCACTGAGTAGGGAAATCAGGACCAAGTGATTAATCCATGTCACAGTTAAATCTAGGAAGCAATTAAATTTTATTATAAGTTAATATAAGCTAAATTTTATTTTAAGATCTTATGATTAGGCATAAAAATAACTATTGATTCACTTTTAGTTCCCACCAAGATGATTGTTAATGAATTTGATTATTTTGGCCAATGGAAGTGGAACTTTGTCTCCAAATCAAATATTCCTCCCCTGGATGCCTGTGAGAGACCAAAGAGGAAGAGAGAACTTTATCTCCATCATGACACCTTGGAAACTTTTGGATAAGGCTGGCTTCTTCAAGAGATACATTCTTAACTGTGATGCTATATATATTAATTGAAATTGCTTACTGGGAGAAGGAATTCTGGTTTTCCTGTATCATTTTCTGTCACATAATTTCTATACACTTATTGGGAAGTTAAACCCCAGCCTCGAGGATATGCATCCCTTCAGAATAGGCAAGCACAGACAGAACCCTAATCTGGGATTATCATCCAAACATTTAGACAAAGAACAGATTTTTTTTTCAATCACCATCAGGATTCAAGAAATGTAAGGAAGCCTTCCCTTCCCTGATAAAAGGAATCTTTTAAATCTTCAGTCAAGACCACATTCCCAAGAAAACAGATTAACTCAGCTGGGAGAAATCAGAGCTCTTTCACGACAGCCATTTTGTAACGAAAGGGAATTGTTCTCAGGATACTATATAAGCCAAAGCTGCTTTTCTAAGGTTTACATGAGGACCCTGTTGCAGGCGCCATCTTCCACTCCCCCACCCACCCTGAACAAGGAGGGAAGGCTGCCCAGAATGTGAAAAGCTCCCTGAGCATATGATCTTGCCTAAATCATCCACTGATGCTTGGGAAACTCGCTAGTCAGTCCCCCTGGCCCAGAGGCCCAACTGCTCATGCACACAGTCCTCTTAGGGAACATTAAAAAGCTCTTTACCAAACTGGTGCCCCCCAAGTATGTTGAGATGAGCAGGATGCGGAGAGTTAGTGATCCATCCCATCTGACACCCCAAATTGAGGGAAGCATCTTTTGCTTCTCTTCCGCCAGCCTGCGGGAAGATTCGGGGATGCAGCTAGCTCAGGACCGCTCCCTCGCCTTCTCCTCTTACCTGTAGTAACGATCATCCTTGTAAGGGGTGAGATCCTCTTTGATCTCCTTATAAGTCTCTTTGATCCTTTGGTAAATGTGCTTGAACTCGCCGCAGAGCGGGTTTTCAAAAGCGGGATAATCGGCCTCCATTCCGCACCCTGTTATTAGAAAGCTCTCCCGCTCCAGCCCCTTGACGTCCGTCCCTTCCTTCGCTCAGCCATGAAGCCCTTTTAGCCCTGTGACCTCCAAAGCTCTCCGGGCTGCAGATAGGGCCATCGAAGGCCGCGGAGACGATCCGGGAAACTAGCGCTGGAATAAATCCGCCTCCCTCTGTGCTTCTCCGTCTGCCTCGGTCGCTCTTTCTCACCGAGTAGAGCGCCACCACTGGCGCGGAAAGGAGTTTCGTGGAAAGCTGACGCTCGATCTGCACTCCCTTTGGGAGCTCGAATTTGGCGCTGGGGGAGAGGGGCTTTTGGAAGGCTGACAAAGGCCGCGAAAACTGAACCCAGAAAATTATGCTAACCTTTCCTCCCTTCCTTTCCAGCCTTAGAATTCCCGAACTTGGCAGAATTGGGAAGGGAGGAGGGATCAGCACCAAGGATAGCGCCAAGGAATCCTTTTCTCAACGCGGACGCAACTGGGCTTCAGAGTCAAGAGGAGGACGCCCTTGTTTGCCCCTCCCCCTCTCCATCCCTTGAAACACAGCCACACGAGAATTAACCTCCCATCGCAGCCTTTTCAGTCAATTGCTGCTGGTTTCGTGTTTATTCTTCAGTCTTTGTTTGTTTTACCCAAAGAAGTGCAGTTTCTGCCATTACAGGGATAGTGCCTTCCTGCCGTTTTTCAGAATTTAGCTGTAAAGACTGCTTCGGTTGCTGACTAGGATTGGCAGGTTAATTAGCTATGTAACATTAAGCTGGGCTCAACGCTTGGTGATTATCTGAGCTAAAGTTCTCCCTCTCCACCTCTCTCCAATAATAATTCCAAGGGGAGTGCTGTAATCTTGTTAGTAATTATCCACCTCTTCCTCATTATCTTCCATTCTATTTCCTTTAACTGGCCAGAGATAATTGTGTTTTTTTTTAAAAAAGATGTTCTCATATCTCATGTTCAAAAGATGCAAACTTTTGTCAACTGATCATTGCTTCAAGGAACTGTGTGTATATGCACATTTAAGTCAGTCTGCAGTTTTCTTAGCAAGATTTCTGAACTGGTTTGCCTTCAGTTTAAATTATCTAGTTTTTCCATTGTCCACCTTGAATTAGCTCATCTTTATACCTCTGTGGCTCTATTCTTCTTTATAAGATCTTAAGCTAAACTTTTATTGCATAAGGAATTAGTGTCATGGCTCAATTATTTTCACATTCATTTACATTACTTACACTAATATTTTACCTTCCATAGAGCAAGGGTGTCAAACTCGCAACATCACGTGATGTGTTGTGCTGTATCATGACTTTTTTTCCATTGCCGGCAATAGGTTGGGCATGGTTTTGGCATGACGCATCTGGCCCACGGGCCAACAGTTTGACACCCCTGCCATAGAGAATATGTGCATTTTACAAGAAGCTATTTGCTCTTCAGCTACTATCCCTTGCATTTCTAAACAGTTCAAAGGGTGTTTTATCTATAAATGCCATATTTGACAAAGGACCAGCTGTCTGTTGAACCTTAGTATCTATTGGGGACAGTTCCTGAATAGGATTCTGTTGCTCTAGAAACCCATTTGTAAAGGAATCCCATACAGTATAATTTAAATAATTTATTTTCTTAAAATCTTGGTTCTCATTTTTGATGTCATATTTATTGACATTTTAAAATATCTTTTCTTGCTATTTGTTGTTTGGCATGGGAAGGGAATGTTTTATAATTATATATTCTTCTTGTGGGATCTTTCCATAACTTCCCGATTTCCTTTTGCATGTATACTGAATGTGCAATGTAGAGCTTATTTTTTGAGTGGGTGCATTACACACCAAGTCTTGCTGGCGCATCTATTCTTTATTGATCTGAATTTCATTCCTATATTTGGCAGCTGTAATTCAGTCTGTTCCGCAATCTGCATCTTGCAGTGTTATATATGAACAGACTGCACTTCTCCATCTTCCATTTCCTATCACAAGTAGTCCTTGAGTTATGACTGACATAGAGCCCAAAATTTCCATTGCTAAACAAGACAATTGTTAAGTGAGTTTTGTCCCATTTTATGACCTTTCTTGCCAGTTGTTCAGTGAATCACTGCAGTTGTTAAGTGAGTAACATGATTGTTAAGTGAATCTGGCTTCCCCGTTGGCTTTGCTTGTCGGAAGGTTGCAGAAAGTGATCACATGCCCTTGAGACACTGCAACCATATAAATACATGCCAGTTGCCAAACGTCCAAAATCTGATCATATGACCATGGGGATGCTGCAACAATTGTAAGTGTGAAAAAAGGTCCCCCAACAACAAAAGGCCACGTTTTTTTTCGTATGCTGTTGTAATTTCAAATGGTCACCGAACAAATGATTAGTGTAAGGCGAGGACTATTTGTACACAATTGTTACGAATCTGGCCATGTCCACAGGTATAATTCATTTGTTTTAATGTCATTGAAGGCTGTGCAAACAGAGCAGATTTTCATGAATATTGCCAGGCTCCTCAATTTCTAATGCAAAATATCCAATCATTTTATTATATGCGTTCCTAATTGTATTGGTTATACTCGTATTAAATTTTGCACTGTAGCTTGCTTTTAGAAATCTTTTGATTAATTAAAGGTGAAGTTACCATCTGTACTTTACAAATAGTCCTCAACCTACGACCACAACTGAGCCCAAAATTTACGTTGCTAAGTGAGACGTTTGTTAAGTGAGTTTTGTCCATTTTATGACTTTTCTTGCCATATTTGTTAAGTGAATCACTGCAGTTCTTAAATTAGTAATATGGTTGTTAAGTGAATCATATTTCCCCATTGATTTTGCTTGTCAGAAGATTGCAAAAGGGGATCACACGACTACGGGACACTGCAACTGTCATAAGTGTGAGTCAGTTGTCAGGCATCCAAATGTAAATCACATGACTGTGGGGATGCTGCAACCGTAAGTTGTTTTTTTTTCAGTTCTGTTGTAACTTCGAACTGTCACTCAATGAATTGTTGTAAGTCAAGGACTACCTGTATCTTATCTTTTTTATAATATTTCATAGTCTTTACTTTTGTATTGCTTTATTTTATTTCTTCTGTAGGTATTCTTAACTTCCATCTTTTCAATGCAAGCTGCCAAGATTCTTTATTTGATTACATGGGCATAGAAAGGTTGGAATTTTTCCCCTCAAAAACTAAGTTTCGTTATAAGAAAACTGTAACAAACATTATTTTTTCCTTAGAATGATTTCTATAAGTTTTACTTCCGACAAGCCCTGAAAGAAAATGCTTATTATTACTTACCAAGTTCTTCGAAAATGTAGTATTCCTAGATGTTTGAATTATACAATAGTTTGCCCCTTTTGAACAGTGCCCATTACAAGTATGCATCTTTTGAAGAAATTACAATATTATTTGAACATGTTGAAACTTGGAAACAAGGAATCTCTTTGTCCAATTTTCACTTGGACATTTTCACTTCTCATTTTTATTATTTGGGTTTTTGTGATATTCGTAGATTTAATTCAGGATTGGATTCTTTTGTGTCTGCTTTTTGGTGAGAAAATCAAACAAGATTTGCATTTATGTTAAGGCTTTTTATATCACAATAGCAACATATAGCAAGATGATCCACTTCACCTGCCGTTAAGTTTTTTTAAGAGTAGGTGTCAAGTTTTGGTTCCTTGACATTAAACCTGATTCTAAAAAAAGAAATCTAGAACTAATATTGGCCTGGGAGCTAAGAATATGCAGGGTTACAACTCTCTGTAAGAGAAGGAAACTGGCCGTTATCCAAAATTTGATTATGACAAATTATCATTATAAAATTTCTAGGTTGAAATTTTGCAGGAGTGTCATCAGGTTTGACCAGTGGAGAGGTTAGAATGGACCATGAAAGTCCATTTAAGTCATTAGGAGTAATTAGCTAGCATAAACATTCAAACTTTTCAGTCCACATTACAGCATCAGAAGATGAAGGTAAGCTGCTCAATAAGAGGCAAAAGCACATCAGAGAGATTCTTTTAGCTTGCAAAAAATTTAATAAGCAACACCTGGACAATTCTTACACTTTCAAATCATCATGGATATTAGGGCCACCAACCCAATCTCAATGTAGACAGTCAAAAGTTGGAACAAATCACATTATTGAAGGGAAAACCACTTAACGCTTTCTAGGCACCTTCTCCACAATCTATTACACAGAGCACATAACAGGAGAGGCAAATCAGGGCATGGTTCATAATTACAATGAAAATCAGATCTGAATGGAAGATTTTTTTAAAATGAACCAATTAATTCAAAGGGCCATTTAAAAATATCATAGGTGCAGCAATCATTAGAGGAAAGGAATCAATTTCTCTGCAGAACTGAGAGTGTCATGCAAGTTAGCATGTTTAGGAAATCTACATTATCTAATCACATACTTTTGTAAAAACATGGAGAAAACTGAACCCCAAGATGAAGCAAAAAAAAAAAAACCCCACAAAATCCCCATTCCTCAAATAACCACACAAAAAAGAAATAATGCAAATAAATTCAAAAACATTTATCAAAATTAAAGTACCTGAATTATGCATTTTATTAACAAATGCATTTTTCAACAAAGACCACAGTGCCCCAACCAAACTATATCCCCATGCAATTCTGTAATACAAAAGTTGTATCTACAGCAAACAGCAAGTTTTAAAAATTCTTCACCACAAAGAAGAGGGGAAGAACAAACCTGGGGAGAAGGTGGACACAAAGTGGAGAGAGAGAAAGAGGGCATAATTTGAAGATCCTCCTAACTCTTCAGTATACTTCAATCAGGGATCAGTTGCATATAATGTATTTGTTTAGAAAACCCAAACTGTACTTACATATAGATCTGAAACGGATTATATTTCCTCTGTACTCCTGTATTATTTGGAAATATTATGCAATAAAGGCCCACAACTGCAACATGGAAAGTTGTCATTAAAATTATGTTTTAATGGTTCAGTTCTTCCAACTGTAGTTTGACTTGAAAAATTCTTGTTATACCACTGAATTTTCAACAAGCTCTATTGCTACAACAAGCAGGGACCATCAGCTGAATGATTTAACTGGCTGCTTCTTAGTTCGAGTGCCCGCTGGATAGAGGTTTTCTACAAGCAGGAAAGACAATTGTAGTAGTACATTGGTCCTAAATTGCTGGAAGGAACAGAAGAGGTAACAACCATTTCTCTTGTCTTATCATATTATTTCTGTCATAGGAGTCACCTAATACAAAAACTGATTTTGATGTTATTTTTCTTTCTTTCTTGAGAGCTGGGTTTTTTATGTGTGCCACCAAACACTGTGAACAGGACAGACAAAATACTCTGCTGCTTCACTTGTCTGTGATTATCTGCCATGCCATTAAAAATTATTGGCAAACAAAGGTCTGTATTTACATAAATAGTGAAAAAAAAAACCTGACAGAGAAAATGAGCAATGGCTAACCATGCAGGCATGTTACATTATACCTAAATCTCCCTAGGTAATTGGCAAAAGTGACCACTAATTGCATGCTTGAGAATTATCTCACTGCTAGAATGATTCAATCAAGTTTAAAGGCATTTTCCCAAACTCCCAAAGAATATCTTGTATATGCAGGTCTTGAGCAACTTGCTAGTCAATCAGATGAGAGGGATCTATTGTAACACTACCAGAACCCATAACTGCAAATAAAATAAATGACTCAAAAATCACTAATTTCTTGAATCCAGTGATGAATGGAAGTACCAAAGTTACTCAGATAAGCCTAAGAGTTGAGCTTAGTGCTGAAGGATTTCCTCTAAGTATCTCCTTACCAGTGCTCCATTTTAAGTTATTTGGTCTTTCCACTTTCACAAACACAACAAAAACAGTAACACCAAAATACGTCTAATTTTTGTATATTGGCTTTCCTTCCAATAAAATGTTTATGGTAAAACTCAGATTCTATATTCTCATGGAAATGTATAAATACTACATAAAATATGTAGAAAAATATTTTTTTCAGATTTTTAAACCCACCTTTATTATTTGTATAAATAACCCAAGATGGCAAACATATCTAATATTCCTTCCTCCTTCTATTTTCCCCATTACAACTCTGTGAGGAGAGCTGGGCTGAGAGAGAGTGACTGGCCCAAAGTCACCCAGCCAGCTTTCATGCCTAATACAAGACTAGAACTCACAGTCTCCTGGTTTTTAATCTGGTGCCTTATCTACTTGACAAAATAAAGTGGAGGAAATTATCACAGATTTTATTGTAACATTAGGTATAATAATTGCAAATAAATTATAAGGCTTGTATCAGTCCAATAAAACAATCTGCCTTGTACAAAGCTGTGTTCCCTTTCAGCTACTATATATGTAGTATTAAACCATTGCTGTTAATAATTTATTTTGCAGGATTGGTTCTTTTTCTTTCTTAAATATCAGCTCATAGAAAAAAGACTTTAGTAGTCCTGCATTTGCTTTATTCAATTGGGATGGGGGTTCCCAGAGATTAGACTGGCTCATAGTTAACGTATTCAGAACCCACTCTATATTTAAAACAAAGAAGTCTGGTGAGCCTATTCCTCATTCATTAAGTCCCAAAGGCCTTATTCATCTATGGCATCACTTCAAGTAACACTGTAAGTTTGACTAACTAGATTTTTGCCCTTCCTGCAAAAAGGGTGATGCCAGTTCAAAATTACTGTGGGACATTAACAAGTGGCTACTTTAAACTATATGTAGTATCCAAGATCAGATTTAGAACACCAAATGAGTGCTGTGGATGAATGTCAAATGCAATTTGTTGGTCATACTTTACACATGCCTAAAGACTGGCATCCAAAAATTGCACTACAATGGATACCTCCTAGATGAGGGGTAGGGAACCTTGGCTCTTTTATGACTTTGCGGACCTCAACTCCCAGAATTTCTGAGTCAGCATGGTTGACTCAGGAATTCTAGGAGTTGAAGTCCACAAGTCATAAAAGAGCCAAGGTTCTCTACCCCTGTCCTAGACAAAAGAGGAAATGAAGCCAGCCTTGGAAAACCTAATGCCAAACACTTAAAGATCTTAAGATTAGTAATGTCTCTTGTGACAAAGCTGAAGATGTTCCAAATGATCAAAATCACTGGAAATCATTTACTGCCCAATGAGCTCTGCACAGGACCTGATGATGTTAATGATGATGACTCAAAATGTCAAATGCTAACATAAGCTCTGAATATGCTAATTCTTGTTTTTGGGTTTTCTATCTATCTATCTATCTATCTATCTATCTATCTATCTATCTATCTATCTATCTATCTATCTATTATCTATCTATCATCTATCTATCTATCTGTCCATCCATCCATCCTATTTCTAAACTACCCATCTCCCTCAGGGAAGGGTTCCGGGCAGAGTATTTGTTGTATTTGTATGAAGTTATGTTTCCATGATGAATGGTATATGATACTACCAAATCCCACAGGTCAAGAAACTCAAGAGCCTTTAGAAATGGAGCAGCACATAAAATAATATATACATTAAGTTTTATATAAATAAATAAAAATAATCATTTCCAATTAAAGGTTTCTTGTTAACCTAAATGTAATCCTCAATTTCACACAGTAAATAAAATATACTATATTTGTTTATAAGGCATTTCTTCAAACCAAGGACTGTTGGGGAAAATATCCAAATGCAGTAATACCGAAGATGATTTCTTAGAGGGGAATGGCCATTGTCAGTAAATCCAAATGAGAGGGTATTCAAAATAGTCCCAGAATATAATGGCAAATTTTACTGAAAATATCAGTTATTAAATCTTTCAGCAATTTCTTCAGGGGCAAAATCAGTGTTTCTCTCCCTTGGCAACTTTAAGGTGTATGGACTTCAACTCCCAGAAATCCCCAGCCAGCATGTTCATTGAAGAATTCTTGAAGTCCACATATCATAAAATTGCTTAGGTAGGGAGACACTGCCTTAGATTGATTGAGAATATTTAGGCATGGAAAGATCTATAGAAAAAAAAAAAGCAACATGCTATTGGAGAATGAAAAATTGCAGTAGTTTGCTAAGGAGAGATGGCTGAGCAGAAAAAAAAATCTGTTTTTATTTTTTTGACAACAGTCCCACAATGTCCAAATAGCCTGATTTTGGGGGGACAATTAAAACAATATGTAACTCTTGTTTTAGGCTTAATGAATCACATGTACATGGATCAAAAATCTCCAGGAATCTATTTCAAGGTCACTGCATTTCTGCCCTGTCAAAGCTTCTTTCCAGCTTATTTTTCATCTGTTCCAAGTCATCAAAAGTTACCCATCTCTCCTCTGGAATTAGAACTCAATAAGGATCTACCAAATAAGAGTGGAGCAGAACAGCAAGGCGATGAAACCTGCAGCTCTCCAACTTCTATTGGATCATGTCTTTCATTCTTAACTGGTAATCCTGCTTACTGATTCGTAAGATTTGGATTCCAATAGTGTTGGATACACCATAGATTTCTGATCTAGTCTGCCTAACCTCTATATTGTTTGTGAGAACTGACTTATTCTCCCTCCAAATATAAGAAAAAAATCCAGCGTTTAGGAAACAAACTGTTCTTGCACCAAAACCTGTTGCCAAGCTAGTGTTTTCCTATTAATAAAAAGGTGTGATTTGCAGTTGGTGTTATTTACAGTTATGAATGTAGAAAGATGGACTTTCTACATTCACACATTCTTTTATGATATCATTAGATATCCTAAAAAGGTATCTGCTGGATATAGCTACAACTGCATTCCAAAATATTTTTATATGACTCAGAAGCCTTATTCAAAAACCTCTTTTCCAAGAACAACAATCATCTGATCTACGGACATCTAACAAAACCGTAGTTGTTAGACACATAAACCTCTTGAATTGGTCAGAACCAGGATTGCTGTTTCATTCGTTTTCTTTTATCAGACTTACTTCTGAGCTTTGAACAACTTGAGACATAAAATTGACCGTGTGAAACCTTTATTCTTCAATAAAGTATCTCTTTGGATTCTTTACTCAAAGAATGCAGCCACTCTTGGGTCCTGAAGAACTGTTCCCAGTATTAGACTATCCCTTTCACCAGGGACCTGTACCAGAAAGAAGAAATGGGCAAAATTTCCCCTGAGTCAAGAAGGGACAGTCTGGGCCTAGATACCTTTGGTTCCAGGCCAAAAACATCTAATTACCTTCGGGCGGGAAAATCCAAACAAGAAAGGATGGAGGATAAAGCTGTTAGTACATGGCTTGTGTCTTGCAGGAAAAGACAAGGTTAGGGATCCTTTGAATCCACTGTATGGGGACCAGACAGCCATTTTGTTTTGCTTCTTTGTCTAATGAGTGGTTCCAATAAAGAAGTATGTTTATTCCCCACCATCACCACCTCCAAATACCTTATCCCCAAGAACTCTGCAAATGCTATGATTGTCTAGTACAGTGATTTTCAACCTTTTTAATGCTGCGACCCCCAACTGGTCGTAAGTCGAGGACTACCCAATCGGTCGTAAGTTGAAGACTACTCAACCAGTTGTAAGTTGAGGACTTTCCCTGCCTGGGAGCGCCGCGCATGAGTGGTGCCGCCCCCTGTGCCGGTTGAGGCGTAGCTGGCAAGCGGCAGAGACGGAGCAGGCCGACCACCGGCTGGGCCACCAGCTGGCCCAGCCCAAGGGAGGTAAGGCACCTGCCGGGCCCCACGCGCTCCAGCAACCCTCCCTGCGCCCGCCGGCCTCCCACCTCCCACCCCTGGCCCTCTTTTACTTACATTTTTAGTAGTTGCTCAGCAGGGAGGGGTGGAAACTTCCAGACAGCTCGCCTTCGCTGCAGACAACTTGCAGCACCGTTTGCAGAATGGGATTTTTGGCGGGCTCAGCAGGGCAGAGATAGCCTGGACAATTCCTATTGGCTTTTGAAAGCCAATAGAATTAGACTCTATTCAAGAGAGTCTATTCTATTGGCTTTCAAAAGCTAATAGAATAAAAGGGAGTAACACAGCTAAGGAAAAGGGGAAAAAATGGCAGACTGCGTTGTTTGGCGACCCCTGTGAAATGGTCGTTCGACCCCAAATGGGGTCACAACCCACAGGTTGAGAACCGCTGGTCTAGTACAACATGGGAAGTTACCAATTTATACTTTTGTGTACTATGATCATCCCATGTGGTTGCATTAAGTAGAGAATGCAGCATCCTGAGAAATGACCCTTTAGTACAGAACTATTATTTTTACAATTTTAAGCCTTTTCATTCTAAAATGGAAATAATACTGGATAAAGCTGCAGAAGCTAGGGATAATGCAGAACAACCAGCACAGATTCAGCTGGATATAAACCAGGAACCTTCTGATTTACAATTTAACATCCATCCTTAGTGGAATTCAAGAATATCAAAAGAAGAGAAAATTTACTCCAGTGTAATACACTAGCTTTGATCTTATCCTGTTAGATATCAAGTTTTGCCCATAATAGTTCAACAGTGATGACAATATTGTTTGGACTGTTAGCTTGACTTCCTCCAGTGAAACCCTAGACAACCCCTTTCTATAGTTTGCTTGTGTGCATCCATTCTTAAGTCTAAGCCTTGCTCACATAGCTACCCCAATCCAGATGCTGGATCCTGATCTGATTTTGATTTGCTCAAAACATTCAATCTGACTCATTGCCTATAATTCACAAAAAAATGTTCCAGTTTTTGCCAATACTCTTCTGGATTAGTACTACAATGTTGTGGAACTCCAATTGCTGAAAAGTTACATTTTTATTTATTTAGTTTGTAAACATTGTTAAGTGAGGATCAGCAGATGTAGCTCTTACTTAAATGCCACACCAAGTCATATGTTTCCTACATTCATACAAAAATCAATACAAATATTTCAAAACAACATGTATCTGCATGCCTCATTCCCTGGCCTCCCCCCCTCCCGCCCCCTAGTTTTTACTGTCTGGTACAGACTCATAATCCAGATCACAGATCACAATGAAAAGGGGGGAAAAAAACCACTAGCTTCTTCAACACAGCATCTTTTGCAAACTATCCTCAAAGTAATAGCTTTTCTTTTGAAGAATATTTTAGAAATTAGATATGGATTTCCAACAAATCTCCATCATGCCTACAGTGCTCAGCTATCTGGGAAGAAACACAGGTTTTCAAGTATATTATAGCTTTCTTGTTCTTTTTTGCTGTTATAATTGATGTAAGTAATACCAACAAGTCCAACGTGAGGAGCGGGCATGATTTCTGTTTTAGAAAGAACAGAACAGCATAAAAGAAAGAAAAAACAGGGAGGGAGGGAGGGAGGGAGGGAGGGAGGGAAGGAAGGAAGGAAGGAAGGAAGGAAGGAAGGAAGGAAGGAAGGGCAATCTTTTAAAATCCCTATATCATCTTACATTAGCTATTTTTTTTTGCAGCAAACACCGAAGAACCATCACAAGTCAAAAGCCACATTTTCTCAGCATAATACTGAATAGATCTCATCCTTCCCTTGCCCCGAAAAGTCAGCAAAATATTGATCCAAATAAATTTAATCCCAAACCAAAGGGTCTCCATCCCATCCCCCCAAGTGTTTAAAGTTGATGCCTTCCTTTGGGCACGTGTAGACTTTTCCAGTTGCATTTCCATCTTTCCTCCCAGATTCCGTTGTGCAACTCTATTAGACCTCCACTCTGACATTTCCTGGGCTGGCCCTTATGAGAAAGCTCCATTGGTTGGGGTGGGTTTTTTTGTTTTTGTAATCCTCTCTAGGCTGTTTTTCTCTTTTCATTTCAGACGTTGAGTCACATTAGCCAAAGCTACGGCAAAAGCCTGCACAGCTGAAAATGGATATTGAAAGTCCAAGATATAGGCATTGCCATCAATCCGTCCAAACTGCATCACCTGAAAGATTGAGGGAGAGGAGGAAGGAGAAAAAGAATAAAATTAGTGGCTAAAGAGAAAGAATAAGTAAGTCAGATGAATAGAAAGTGAGCCATTAAAGGAAGAAGAAGCTCACAATACTTTGCCTTCTATAGGAATTATGTTTATTTTTATTTAATTGTTGCCCTGCCTTACTTAGTTTATAAGTAACTTGAAGCAGCACACATTCCCAACACT
This sequence comes from Crotalus tigris, assembly GCF_016545835.1. Lineage (NCBI taxonomy): Eukaryota > Metazoa > Chordata > Lepidosauria > Squamata > Viperidae > Crotalus > Crotalus tigris. The sequence continues at coordinate 2,606,789 of NW_024097321.1, read as the reverse complement.
CCTTCTTTCTCCTCCTATTTTCCCCCTAACAGCAACCCTATGAGATGGATTGGGCTGAGAAAAAGTGATTGGCCCAAATCATCCATACTTGTAAGTCATAAAATATTGTTCACCAATCTCCAGATGGTGGATTTGAGTTCCCAGAATTCCCCAGCCAATGTGACCTCTGCTAAGAATTCTGAGAGTTGAACTCTACATATCTGGATGAGGAAAGAGGGCAGGATTCCCATACCACATTAGCCCAAAGTCAACCAAACCATATTAGTTATTTTATTGCAGTGTTTCTCAACCTTGACAATTTTAAGGCATGTGGACTTCAACTCCCAGAATTCCACAGCCAGCAATGCTGGCTGTGGAATTCTGGGAGTTGAAGTCCACATGCCTTAAAATTGTCAAGGTTGAGAAACACTATTTTATTTGTACCCATTTGTTCTAATTTTAAATCTTGAAGCTATTTCCAATAAAGTTTTCTATTTCAGCCAAGTGTGGAACTCATTTTAAAAGCCAAAGATTATGATTTTTCTCTCTTAAGAAAAAAAACAAACAAACACTGGCTTAATTTTGAAAACCACTTTGTGTCCGTGTTTATGTACTTTCTATTACTAAAGTATGTAATATACAGTAGCAGCTCCTGTAAGTGAAGAAAAACAACAGTTAAAATTTCAGATCATACACTTTCTTCTTAACACTTCTGTTCACACGGTTGTTTTTTTGTAGCAGAAATGTTTATATGCCAGACTGGAGTCAAGTCTTCATTATGTAAATTAAGCAATTTGCATCAGTCACACATTGTTTCCTGTTGAGTTATAGAAAAGCTAGAAACAACTGGCTTTTTAAAGAGACTCCTGGAAGGAGATAAGGTGTTAATTGGGAGCCACCACTATGGGTTGTGATTGGTTGCTTAATATTGCTCAGTAATCATAGTTTCCTTTGTAATTGGCTTACTCCTATGAGGGTCTGTTTGTGTATGTGAGGATGTTTTGTTATTTTAATCTTCTTACTTGAAAAAAAGGTTACTCCTTGGAGGGGAGCAACAATAAAGACAGTATTATCAATAAATATGATATGACGCAAATTACATGGTTCATGTCACTTGTGTGATGATATCATAAGGCACGAGATGTCACAGGGACCTCCTCCCAATGCTTATCATTTCACTGTGGTATTACTCAGAGACCATAATAGTTTCTAGTAATTTGGCTTAGTAAATTTTATTACGGAAAATATCCAGAAAAAATAAGGAGTTATTTTACCTTCCACTCTCTTCCTGGAACAAAACAGATTTATTTTTATATAGTTTCAAGACTTCAATGCTACCAAAAAAATTGCAGGTATCTCAAAGAGAAATGTAAAGGTGGGAAATTATTGCTGAACTACAATTCTTAGTAGCCCTAATTAGCAAGGCTAATCATTAAGGATATCAGAATTTGAGGTGCAGTTACATCTTAAAGGGCTAGGGGTTCCCTAGCCATGATCCATACTTATTCCCATCAGTACTTAAACCTCTGGTACAAATCTCATTCTAGGACAGTGGTTCTCAACCTTTTTAATGCTGCGAACCCCAACCAGTCGTAAGTCGAGGACTATTCAACCGGTCGTAAATCGACGACTACTCAACTGATGCAGCACCGTTTGCAGAATGGGGACTTTTGGCGGGCTCAGCAGGGCAGAGACAGCCTGAACAATTCCTATTGGCTTTTGAAAGCCAATAGAATTAGACTCTATTCAAGAGAGTCTATTCTATTGGCTTTCAAAAGCCAATAGAATAAAAGAGAGTAGTACAGCTAAGGAAAAGGGGAAAAAATGGCGGACTGCGTTGTTTGGCGACCCCCGTGAAATGGTCGTTTGACCCCAAATGGGGTCCCGACCCACAGGTTGAGAACCACTGCTCTAGGATCAGCATTACATGTGTGTGTACGCATGTGTCATTCTTTGCAAGAAAACAGGTGGACTATTCAAGAGCAGTCATATGAAGCTTCACCTGACATATATGTTAAGACCGAACACAAAAAAGATTTTCCATTTTCTCTTCGTTAGCTTACCTGTCTTCCTTCCAGCTCAATTTGGAAATTCTTTGCAGATTCTTGAGTCACTCTCCCTCCAAAGTCCAGCTGATAGACTTGGGTTGCCTCATTCCACAAAGGCTGTTTATTTGCCATCACATACACAAAGCCCTGGTTTCCCAGCCGCCCATCTTCCTTCTCATTTGCTTTCCGACATTTAAATTCATCCAGTTCACTGGCTGTCCTCAAGTTTCTTTTAGTTTTCCATCCCTTTTTACTGCCTTGGCTCTGATTCATCAGTTCATCCCCACTAATAAACAATTCGGGCTCACTTTCTGAGCTGTCCTGAAATTCGTTCATCTTGTTCAGTTTTTTTGACTTCAGCTGATCTTTCTGACTTTTGAGTTTCTTCTTCTCCCTGCCCAACCTTGGGCTGGCTATCAGTGAATTGAAGTCAGTCAATGTGGTCCTGGCCTCCTTTTTAACTTTTCCCTCTGTGATAGCCTGCATATTTCCTTCCTCTGCCCGGCTATCCAGTCGCTTGCGATTCTTCTTCCCAAACTTGTCTGTCCTCGGAGGGATGGGACTTTCAGTCAAGGAGAGCACTTCTTGGAAATTATCTGCTGTCTCTGCCATCACATCAGAGCCCACATGACCTGAAGGCTCTACCGGTGGTGGAGACATTACAGATTTGTCCACCACAAGAAGTGCCTTGGGTGGCAGAGCATTCTGAGTACTCTGAACAGAAGGTGGGCAAGTGCTATAGGAATTCCATGGATGCAAGGCCATTGGTGGCAGCTGTAAACTTGAGCAAGTACTATTTCCAGGATACATGGGAGGCAAAGGGCAGTATGAGAGGTTTGAGGGATAGGCTGGCTGAAGAACAACAGATGGCTCCTGTTGTACAATTTGGGATGGGGCCAGAGCTTCTTTGGGAGAACAGGTGACCTGCATTCCTTGAAGAGGAGGAGGTGGTGGAGGAGGGATACTATAATTTCCCAAATATGGTGTTCCAACACCATAGCTCATCTGGAAAGTGGCAGTGGGACCGGTTGGAGATTTGGGGGAAACAAAGGTTGCTCGGGATATATCCAAATGTTGAGCTTGGCCAATGACTAGAGGGTTGGGTTTACCAGGGTTAGGTAAAGTACTGTGAGCTATCCTTTCTTGAGGAACCCATATCTCCTCGCTGACCATAGGTTCCCATTGATACGGAGGTGGCCTTTTTACAGCAATGTTAGGTTCTGCCATGGCTACAGGGACGTGGCGTGCTGATTTCTCCACAGGGCAGTGTTGAGAAAGAGCCTCATCCTCCATGAAGGCAGAGTTTACGTAATCGGTCCGCTCCCGAGAATTGTCAAGTGGGTTCAGTAAATTGTAAGAGGATTGGGAGGCCAAAGGTGATGTACTGGCTGAGTGTGCAATGACTGAATTGTGCTGAGAGCTGCTCCCTGTGGTTACATCAGGCCTCATAGTGCTGATGCCTGATGTGCCACTGCTTGCGTTGATATTACCGATGTTCCCATTTCCATTGTTTGTGTTGCTGGTGCCATTGTTTGTGTTGCTGCTACACTGGCTGCATGTGTACAGGGCAGTTGGCACTCGCTGCTGGTACTGGGCTCCCGCAACATTGCTCTTCAGTTTCAGTGGGAACTGCAAGGTGGCCCTCTGGCTGTCCACCAACTGAGCCATTTTCAGGGCTGCCTCCCTACTATTTCTCCGCAGTGTAGCATGGATGATGCTATTGTCCAACCTCTGCATGATACCCCGGCCTTGAGATAGCTGGGCTGCAATTTCTGGATAAGGGGGTGGGTCCCCTGTTGGAATGGAGTAACGAGGAACCGTGAGCCTGTTCAAGGTGGCACTAGTACATGGCTGCTGAATCTTCTTCTCTGATGAAGTAATCCGTAAAGTGGCAGAACTGCCTGGCCCGGGCAAAGTGTATGTGTTCTGGGCACACACCATCCGGGTTCGAGGGCGGCACACCTCCTCGACATTCCCACTGCTATCGAAGGTGGTGATTCTCTCATAGCCAAGAGGGGTCTGGTAATGGGCTGCTGAATATAGAGAGAAATCACCTTTTTTCAAACAGAGATCTACAGGAGGTTGTGGAGGTATTGGAGGAGGTGGTGGTGGAGCCGTGGTAGGAGCCGCAGGTATGGTTCCGGGATATGGAGGAGGAGGGTTTATTTTGTTCAGCTGAATTTCTTGGGCAGTGCTGAAGACAGCTGGGTCTCCTTCAGCCACCTGGGGAATGGGACGCAAAGCCTTAGCTTTTTGGAAGTGTTCGTGGTCTCTGTCCCCATCTCTGTGGTCCACAATTGCCATCTGGATGGCATTCTGGGGTGGCAAGGGTAACTGAGGAGGGACCTGGAGGATACGTCCCATTTCTACTCCTCCAAAGATCACTTGGCCTGGGCTAGAGTACCTGCTTGGGACTGAATAATGGACTGCATTATCAGCCATGTGGTCTGCTGTTGCCACAGCTGTTGTCTGATTTGCAAGGACATCCAGTTGCACATTTTGATTAGCTAGCAAAGACTGCACCAACCCTATGCTCTGAGTTGGTGACATTGCTTGTGCTGAACTGTGAATAGGAGCAATTGGGATGTTTACGGTGCAAGGTGGATTATTCTCAGGAACTCCTGATGCTCCAGTCACTGTCATATAAACAGATAGTATCAGATTATGATATTGAAGTGTTTATTCTCAATAAATATATTAGACTTATAATATCAGATTTATAGCATGGTTTACAGACTGTCCTATCTTTGTCATCTCTAGCATTCATTTTGTTAATCTACCACTTAGCAAACACTTTGATTTACTCCACCGTTGAATTTACATTGTTACTCAAATGAATGCATCTGTGTAATATTATCATCTTGTCATGAGAGGCAAATCAAATAGCTGGCAAATATACTTTACCTTCTTCCTGCAAAGCATATTTACCCCAAATCACAACAAATATCCTGGTCTAAAGGGAATCTTGGTTGGCTGAAATTCTGTTAAACCTTGGTGCTAACTAACTGCTTAGTATGGTTGAAAAAAGGATAATGTGAATTTGTCCAAAGGAGAAGGCTAGAATTGAATATAAATAAATCCTTATTAACAACCACCTACTGCTCTTTTATAATGTGAAAAGAATGAAGAATCTGACTAGAAATGAGTAGTTTCCAGGCTGCAGCGAACCATTATGTCAATCAAACACAATATATCTTCTTCCCAAAACGATCAAAAGAAGGGCTAAGTATTTAACAACTCATAAACATAGGAACAAACTTTCTAGTATTCAAATCTTGGAGCACAGACATCCATAAAGGCTTTGATTTCTATGAGCTGCTGTGGAGAAATCTATGTGTTTAATAACTAAATAAAGAAACTAAATCATGTTTGTGAGCCATCTGCCAAATAATCCAATTCTTGAATAAATGCTTATGTGACTAAAGAGACGAGATTTACAGATTAGGCAGGTGTGAAGCCAGACAGTCTGTTTAGATAAAATTAGGCTCTTTGATGTAAATTTGGTAAAGTGAGTAGTCATATAATAAATTGTAATTTATTTTATTAGAGCCAAGCAATTATGAAAACACAATAATAATATAACCTCAAGATTGCAAATGCACCTATCCACCACTTTAATCTCAACAATCTTTAAAAAATAAAATTGTACTAGGCATGAAAAAATGCTACCATTAAAGACACTTGAATATAATTTGAAAAAAAAAATACTGATTTGTTTTCTTCCTAGTTTCAGTTGCATTTTGATAAGGTCTTCAATAACTTGAAATGATGGGGTATCCAATTTACACAGCATGTAAATATTTTTCTATAAAAGCAAGATTTCATCTGTCTTCCTAAAACTTGGACATGGAAAAATAAGACGAACACACAAAAATCTAAAATTTCCTGGCAATATTGTTGTTGCTTAATCTCCGGATAATTTGGAAAGAGTTGTATTCAACCAAGGCATATTGATTTTATCATTAAGAAATGCTACAATCTTTTCCAGGTCTGAGTAATTGTTATTGCAAATCTTTGTATCATATTAAAATCTAGCCTCAGAAAATTCACAAATTCGTAAATGATGTAATCCTAGTGGTGATGATTAAATTCCCAAATCGCTGTTAAGTTCCCAAAAGTCCTAATTAGCAATGGTTGGATCTCATCGGAATCCAGTTCCTGCATAAATAATAACTAAGTCAATTAATTAACAGCATACCCACATAATACATAGATTAATTGTACTTTCTTGTTTACATGTATAGCCTGCCAATCTTTCTTTGCCCTCTTGGGTTAGTTCTTAACGTTATTCTTCAGAACATTATAAGAATTAGACGCTCCACCACACTATCGAATATATTTCCAGCTTTACATTTATTATACGATCTTGGCGAGACAAACTAGAAAGAACTGACAAAGTCTTGGACACTGCCAAGAATCCAAATTCTATCAAATTTCATAATTGATAGATGCCTTATACAACATCATCCAGCTCCTGAGGCTCTTCCCTCGCTCAGCCTTCATCAGATCTCTCAGCCCAAAAAGCAACATAAAGCAGGTGGTTGATAGTGGGAGGAATTATCTGCACTGGTCAGGATTCAGGAAAGGCTTCTTAGGATCTGTTAAGTCCCTGATGGAAGCACTAAAATAGATTATCAATTTTGGAGTCCATGGCCTTGTTACAAACTCCAAAGCAAGGAGTGTGCTCACAATGTCTCTTTATGACTGTCTTTATACATGCTTTAAATCACGTTAATAGAATTGTGTATCCCTAGCTCTTTATTTCCAGCAGAACCACAGTTTGTGTACTCTGTAAAGGAAGTAAATATTCAAGTTCAATCTCACCTGGCAAATCATCTTCATCTTCACTAAAAACATTGGGATTGAAAACAGGTAGATTGATATAATCAGTGGAAATCTTCCGCACTTCTGGGAGATAAATGGTCATTTGCCTTGGCTGAAGATGCAACAAGCTGGTTTTATAGATAACTGCAGAAAGGATACCAAAAGAGTGAGGAAATAAAAACCAAAAATCCAAGGATAAAAAAAAATATTGGAAATTTCAGGCCATACAGAGACTCAATGAATTAACGATCACTACACTTCTGATTTGGGTGAAGCGGTCCTGTAAGTAATTCAACAGGAACTGACATGTCACACAGAAGCCTTTAGAGATTTTGAAGAATCATTTCAGATCATTCACAAGGCTAGTCATCTCCCCAAATAACTAGAGTGAAAATCTGTTCATAGTAACTTCATCACCTAACATGTGATTATGGGAATTATCCCTTCCTGCCAAGATATAGCAACTGGCATCAAACCATAGACAAGACAGAACATGACAAATCCCTGAGTAAATCTGGACAACACATTATCAATTTTTAATGCAACCAGACACTTCTATTCTAAAATGTTTTTGTTGCCTGTTCCATTAGTTAGACTTTTACTATTTCTAAAAAAATGTGTCTGTTTTTTCTAAAACAACAACAACAACAACAATCTGTATGGTTAGAAAGAAACTGAAATGAAGGAAAAGTTCAAGACTAAATTTTACCTGCACCGAGATTGGTTGGTAGGAACGCAGCCAAGCCTACAATTTTAAATTTGGTTCCCCAGATATTTGATGTGACCTGAGCAAGGTAATTGTGCTGCAATGAAAAGACATAAGAAAAAAAATATAAAAATAATTTTAGAGCATTTATAAACATTATTTTAATCAGGATCCAATCTGAGTCAGTCACTGGGATCAGAGATTTATTCTTCCAAGCTTTCGAACTTGTACTGGAGCCCATCTTCAGGGAATTTCTCTCTCTCCAAAATGTGTGCACTGGGTTGTTCTATGCATAGTATTTATGTGGCACTTGGTTGTGTGTGGCTTTTCAGTTGTTAATTGTTTTAATTATTTCAATCAGTCCTGTAAGACTGATTGGAATTATTATTTCCAGAGTGTAAATGGGGCCACTATTTAAATTGAAGGTGAAGTCATTTTAGAGCAGATATCAGATTAGAACCATTATCTAAACAGAAATTTCAGCTGCTATGACCTAGCTCAAAACAAGGAACATTTTTGTGGGAATGCAGGGTTCTTCACGGAAGGTTATTGACTAATTTATCATATTAGCCCAGTTTGAGCTGATTGATAAGATGCTTTTTGACTTCCGCGTCTAGGACAGAGAAAGTGTGATTGGCCCAAAGTCATCCAACCAGCATCTATGTTTAAGAAAGGATAGAACTTCAGTCTCCCCGTTTCTAGTCCAGAATCTTAAGCATTCTTGAGGAACATTTTAATTTATTAGCCACCCAACTCCAGTGGACTCTGGGCTGATATAAGGCTGGTGAGTAATAAAAAGCTATGAAATACCTGAGTGATGTCTTCCAAAGGAAATTCTCTACGAGTTAAGCTAGGTGATCCTATGGAGGGCTTCCTTATTGGCAATCTGGGAGATCGTGATATCTCCTGAGCAGCTCGTGACAACTTTGGAGATTTGCGAGCTTCTATATTAATTCTGTAAACAAAATTTCAAAAGTTACTTATGCACAAACAGATATGCTCTGTCTCATTACAACACAGTAGCATGTTGATCTATGGCCTGCTAATATCATCAGCAAGATACAAGGAACAGTTGTCTCTGGAAGCAAAGGAAGAGCAAAATTCCTCTTTTCTCCTTTCCTTTCTCCCAGCAAAAGGATACAAGCATAGATTCGTATTTTCTATCGGCACAAGGGATCGAAAATCAGTGCATTTTTATTGCTTTCAACAGAAGAAAAACCATAGGGAGTGAAAGAATGGGAAAATGACAAAACGTCCCTGTTCCTCTCAGACTAAAAAAAGAGGGCATTCCTTGTGCTGTAGGAAGCAAAAATGCAGTTATTTTATTTTTCTGGTTAAAAAAAAAAAAGTTGTGCATGTGCTTCTATACACATATGGATGCGTTCAGGATGGAGTAAGAATTGGAGGAAGGTTATTTATAGACATCCTAAGGGACTAGCTAATCTGCATTATGTGCTACTGGCTTTAGCAGGAGTTTTTCATGTGAAAAAAATAGTTTAGTGTAACAGTATTTTTTTTCTTTGCTGGGTAACATTCAGGTTCAAATGCAGAACAGTTTTATGTCTACATATCAAACATGAGCATCAGACTTAATACTCTGTGAAAACTATTCTCAGGTCAACAGAAGTTAGGAGAGGTTTAGGTAGGATAGTGTTCTGTAACAGGAACTTTATGGCTGAAATACTGAATTTTCAAGAAGGATAATGCCTTTTTCAAAATAATTGATCTGGAACCAGTCAAAGAACCACTCAGTTCAGCCCAATACAGATCAACAAAACTATAAAGATCAGTAAACAGAGAGGAGAAAATTCCTCACGGCGGAAAATTATTCAAGGAACGGAATGAAATAAAAACTCTCTTGGCAGTGACGATGAACTGTGGGCAATCAATCTGTTAAATTAAGAGCAAAGGAAGAAAAAGAAAAGAAATGTATTTGAAAAAGAACAGAAAACTTCCCAAGTCTCTTGTCACATTTTATGTTTCATCAAGCATCTGAAATGGTTCAACATCAGAGAGAGAGAGAAAAATGGTATTCACTTTATGCAAGGCTTGGCACTGATTTAATGAATGTTTGATAACAAACCTGGGAATCATGGCTATTTTACTCTGTTAATTAATCACAGAAAAGAATTCTAAGATTCTTAGCAAGCTTTATATGAAAAAAACAACAACCTAGCATTTTTTAAATGGCCAGTTTCTTATGTCCTAGGAATATTTCTTTTTATTCTAATTTTATAGGACACCATCTTTGCATATTCATATACATAATAATACATATACAGATGTATATGTATGCACATGAATAAGAATAATATATTCATATACATATACATAAAATTCATATACAGCTGGGAGAAAGAATACCTGGGAAGTTTGGGTGATTTACTAGCACGAGTGATTTTGGGAGATTTTTTCCCAGCCCAGTCATCACTCAGTTCAATATCGCTGGAATCAGAGCAGTTGCAGCTATCAATCATGGTGGAAATCAAGCTGTTACCATAGACTTCATCTATTATATAAAAGGGGGAAAAAGGAAGATAGAAGCATTCACAGATCAGATCACAGGGGAGAAAAAGAAGACAGAAGCATTCACAGATCAGATCACAATTATATGTCAGTCATCTCTAGCTTATTCTATAAGTAATAGCTGCTATATAACTGCAATATGGAACACTCTGAAATCAAGCAAATAGTATTCAGTTATCTGAACTGGCAAGTATCTCTTCAGAATTGAAAAAAAAATGCTTTGAGCAGTTAGTGATATGCCCTTGCCCCTTCTGTTAGGTCATAGAATATTATAATAGACTACAATTTAAAAGACAAATTGAAGTATAACAGTTATCTTAAGTTAAATTAAAATAGCTGATAGGAGAAATAAATAGCATGACTATTCTTAAGCAGATGGACTAGTTTTATGGATTAGCAGAAGAAACATTTCTGTATGACATTCTCATGATTTGTTCCTCATTGGTACTAGACAATAGCAGACCTGCTGTAGAACTTCTGTGCATCTTAAAACGAGCTATTTCTAATACAATGCATGATATTTGCATAATACTCTGCTGAACATCTAAATCCCATAGTACTATCTTATATTTTCCCATGTGGTGTGACTGTATTATTATTATTATTATTATTATTATTATTATTATTATTATTATTATTCTCATCTTCTCTACTCCCTTCTTCTTTTTGGTATCACTATTGTGATTATTATTACTCTATTGTTTTGCATATACACTGAGAGCTTCTGCACAAGAGACAAATTCCTTGTGTGTCTAATTATATTTGGCCAAATAATGTTTCTATCCTATCCTATCCTATCTTATCCTGCCCTGTCCTGTCCTGTTCTATCCTATTTCCATGCACAATATCACACATTAAGTAGAACTGGAATATAAAAACAGCCAACTCAAAACTCTGTACCTGCTTTTCCATCTGTCTTAGGATCCATGATGACAAACTCAGGCCTGAGTTTACTAATTCGACGTCCTTTCAAGATAGGCACCAGACCACCTAAATATTCTAAATACAATGTATAGCAAGGGCCTCCAACTTCCGGGTCATCTTCTGTCCGCTTCATTGTACAGTGAAGCCTTTCATTGCCAGATGTTGGGTAGCTAACAAAATCTCGCATGTTGTTAGGGTCTGGGATAGGAGGCTGGATTAAATGTAGAATAAAAAAACAAGTCATACCAGTCATTCTCCCACCACCTTTCTATTATCCAAGAAGATCTGCTCAATGTTACTCTGATTTTTGCACATACTTCAGACTAACATGATTAAGCATTGGCCTTATTCAGTTGTAATGAAAGCTTTGTTGTATGCATAAGTGTAATAAGTAACAGTGATCTTAGATAAATGGAGTTTTTTAAAGTAGTTCCTGTAAAAACCAAGCACAAAGGTTTTATGATTCAGCTAGGAGATGAACTACATTAATGTTTATGCAGGTTACTGATCTAAACATTGCTTTGATTTCTTCTTATGAGACTTCAAATCAAGGCCAATGAATTCATGAAAATTTCTCTCACGTAAAGGCAGGGAAAGAGAAGTGGCAATTTAATCATGGCCAGTGATATCAGAATATCTGCATAACAGGGACACCAACTTTCTGGTCTGTTTTTTTTGGGGGGGAAAGGGCATTTAAGGGGTAGAACCAATGTCTTCAGTCAAGCCATAATATAGTTTTGCTTGCCACTTGAACACCATGGGGAAAAAAAATCAGTCTGATCTGGGTTATTATTTCTTAAAACCTTCCCCAACATGCAAACAGGTAAAAAAAAATAGATTCCCCTTATTGCAGGAGTGCTCTGAGTGTCAAAATATGGCCGCTTGGAAAATGTACACAGGTTGTGGGTGTTGTCAAATATTGCTGCCTTAATTTACAATGTAATTCTGTACTTCATTTTTTAATGTCAGCTCCTTCTACAGTTTAAGCTTTACCTATCTTCCACTCCATACTATACTTCTGTTCCATACTATACTATACACACACCATAATACTGATGATGTTACCTAGACGGAGGTATTGAAACATATGCAAGAAAACAACCCAGCTCAGAATGCACCAAGGACCCCACTTACTAATTTTGACAGGTTATCACCCCACCATTTGTTTACCTTGATTGTTGGTGTAAAGGCAGTGGTTAGATATGAACAAAGCCGAGGAGGGAGGGTTAATTTACTGATATCTTTGTCATCCCGCAAAGAGCTGGCAATTGTTTGTTGGCACAGAAGCTGTAAAGTGGACACTCGGTGCTCTATTCGGACAACATACAGGGCAGGGCCAGAAGCCATGAGTAGACGGGAGTCTCTATGACCCCAGCAAATTGAGATTATGGGACGCTGTGTGGGAAAAAAAAAATTTTTTTTAGACTTTTCTATATCAATCAATCAAGTGTCTATGTCTTTCTAGGATTCTATTACTCCTAACTGTACCAATCTTCAGTTGTTAGGATAGGATATTATTTTTATTTATTTATTTATTTAAAATTTATAAGCCGCCCCACTCCCGTAGGTCTCTGGGCGGCTAACAATAAAAACAACATAAAACATGACAAACGAACAGTACAATTACAGTCATCCAGGGGTCAGATTTTATAAACCCCAGGCCTGTCGGAAAAGCCAGGTCTTAAGCAGCTTACGGAAAACCAACAGGGTGGGAGCGGTCCTAATCTCCGGGGGGAGCTAGTTCCAAGACGTGGGCGCCATCACAGAGAAAGCCCTCCTCCGCGCCCCCCCCCCCAAATGGCACTGCTTGGCCGAGGGGACCTGAAGGAGGCCCAGCCTGTGGGATCTAACCGGACGTAGGGAACTATGAGGTAGTAGGCGGTCTCGCAAATTAGCCCACTACTAGAAGCCTTCTTATCATTTCAATCTTTTCTCCACTGTTTTATTAACAATAGTTAAATAGGTCACAGTGATTCTGTATAAATTCATTCCTATCTGTACTACCATGCTAGCAATTTTTCTATATGAGAATATATGTCTTGGTTTTTTTAACCTTCCTGATGTCATGCTCTTCAGCATAACTCTTACCTGTACAGGGGTCTCCAAAGTGTAGATGTGTTCTCCATGAATATTGTAGAACTTGACGAGTGCACTTTTCAGAAAAGAAGCAGCGTTAAGTTCAGCTAGTTGGCTTAGTTTTTCCATGCCTGCTACAGCCAGCAAGTCTCCTTGTGTGCACCACTGAGCCACTACATCTAAAGCCACAAAACAGCAGAAACTCTCATAGGTACATACATTTATCTTAGACCCTTCTTCCCCACAGGAATGTTTAATAGGGTTGCCTCTAATTAAGAAATAAGGAAAGCAGCATATGAATGAACATTATGAAATTACAGTAACAGTCCATCCTCCCTAATTATTCTTCCTGTTTCATGCTACATGTTGGGGCAAGCCTTTCAACCACGGTGGGACAATTTTCAAAGTATTTCACTTGACAGAAAAGCTGGATTTAGTCATCATGAAAATTCATAAGTCATGGTTGGCAAACTACAATAGCTGGGTTCATGAATCAGGCTAGGCCACCCCCACATTGTGACCTTATGTTAGCATGAAGAAAAAGGATCATGGAAAAGATACAAATTTGACTTCATCTTAGTTACAGTTAATTAAAACAGCTAATTTTGAGTATACTCCAGTTGCATATTTCCCACTTCTAACACTTTAAAATTTCCTTTGTTAACAACTTTCGATAGTGTGAGGGAAATAGTGTCAAAGATTTTGAGAGTCTGAATAACTGAGCTGAATCCAGGATATTGAGCCAACAGACTGTGGGGATACAAACAATAACAAAACTAGCAACCATTTTATTTGAAAAAGAATCCCTTTGTTAAGTTTTCCTTTTGACAGGTAGGTGTCACTACCGGTAGCAGAAAATATGCAGACAGCTGCTGAGCTTCATGGGACAGATGCTGTCAAAGCAATCAAAATTAAAGCAAACAAGAAGCTTCCCTTTTGTACCTTTTAACCCTGAGCGGATGATGGTAGGAGATAAGTCATCATAGTTGTTCATTAAGCTAATATCTCCTGATGTGAAGCTGACAGTGAGAAGCTGTTTGGTGTTCTGAATGAGGACTGGATATACCGCTGGACCATCTGCAAGGTAAATTAGAAAGAAAAACAGATGTTGAAACCAGATTTTTAGTTCCACATTAAAGTCCTGACAGGACTTCAAACATCACTCTAGATGTTTCAGTTGTGGAGATCTGAAACCCAGCATCTGATAACTGGCACTGTTCTATGGATCTCATTCAAGCAACCTACTCCTACTCTTCTGTGTGAGTCAAAACCAGATCAATGGAACACACAAGGCTTCATAAGAATGTGTCATGTTAGCATAATCAATAGAAGTAGGCTTGAACCAAGTTCACTCACTGCTAACTGACTCAGCATCATTTACACACTTGCCAGCTTTATTCTTCTACAGCAGGCAAATGGCACTGTAAAGCAATCCCAGAATGAACTTCCTGTCCTAATTTATTATAAATCAGAAGTTTTCCAATGAAGGGAAATAACAAAGTTGGGAGCAGAAGCCTGTTTTCATAGATTCATCTGGCGATGCCATAAATATTGGAGTTTGCATGCTCCAAATGAAAACTAAATCCTTGGGATTTTTTTCTATTTTGCTTTCTCTCTTTGGCCTTGAGAGAGAAATTGTTTTCTTTTACTTAATAAGGCATGGGCAAAATAAGGCACCTTGATTTACAGAAAGGAGTCCTTTCAGCTTGACAGTTCATGGAGGTGGAGTGGATCTGTCTTGATTGGCCACTTTGTTTTGCTAACAAGGCTTCTGAACTCATAATGGAAGCCTCTGTTACTTACAGAAGTGAAGCATTTGTTCCCCTCCCCTCAAGAGAAGTGAGATTTTGCCAAGTCACTTCAGTAGACCTCTTCCCAAAAGTGCACAGTTCTAAGGGCCATCTTTTAAATTTGGTTTCAATCAACTCCTTTTTCAATTCATATAACCAGGATGCAATTGATATGTTTATTATAGTGGTGAGAGACAGGGGCTCAGGCTAAAATACAACACCCTTCAAAATTCTGAGTACTGAAAGGCAATTACTTAAAATAGCCTCTCATAACTTCTTAGCTTGAAGGGACATAATATAAAGTAATCTGGGGATTATTCACTCAGGAAACTTTGATTTCAGAAAGGTCCCACAGATGTTGGAAGATCGTCTTTGGGATACCTCTAAAATAAATGTATCAGGAAGAGTAAGAAACTGTTTTAAACTGAGGAATATGCTATTTTTCTCAGGATAAGAACGTCACAACTTAAGCACAGCTAAGACCAACCATGTAGCTGGGGCAGAATCTAACAACTGTTTCCACCTATCTAATGATATCATCCTACCCTCACATTAAAAAAATGACTAAATTTTGCTATTCATTAATTTTTGCTAGGATTCTGAGACCACACCCATGGCTTCAGTGGCTGCACGTACTCCAGCTTTCATTGCTTCCCTGATTGAAACTAAGTTGGAATAGTCTAAGGAAGGCTGGTAGCTAGAGATTATCTCTTTCTACTTCCTTTTTGATAAACAAGGAAATCTGGTAATTAATAGCAGTCAAGCTTCACATTAACTTATGAAATAAGTAAAGTACTTGCCCTTTTGAAATTCATGCTTATTGTCTTGTGTCTTGGTTCTGAGAATAGAAAATCGTGCAAGAACTGATAATGTGAGTTAATCTAGCTGTTCAATAGCTTCAGACAAACAATTCCTTAGGTTTGTGCTTTTGACTGGAAAATGTGCCTAATTAAGCAAAGTATGCACGCAATGTACAATGTGCAAATACAATCCTCAGCAATGATGTGGAAGAAATGTAAAAATCTAGTTAGTATACAAATTATGCCATTCTGTTTGCAGATGCCTTAAACATTTAATGCTCTTGTTTGAAAAATAATGCAAAAATGTTTTTATATCACTAGAGTTGTTTAGAAGAGGAATCAGATTGCCAAAATAAGAAGATATGTGAACTACAAGTAAGAATTTCATAAAAAAATATAAAAACAAGAATAACTCTCTACATGTTATATCTCAGTAACTGATATTCAGCAGCATATAGCCTTTGATCCTGGTGGAATCAAAGTAGTATGATTCCAATTAGTAACTATTGATAATCTGATCTTCTACAAGTTTATTTTATTCACCCTTAAACTCATATAAATTAGTGGCAATGACAATTACTTATGAAAGCAAATTCCATTGTTTATGCATTTCTCATCTAATATACTTAAGGAGTTCTACAGAATTTGGAAACCTTTTCACTTGTTATGAAGATGTGTTGATACCTGAAAATAAATCAAGAGGTCTATACAGTATCTCTTTTTTTTGGCTTTGTTGATATCTGACTATGTGACCATGGATTATAATTGAAGCCAGAGTGCAAAAAGTATTGGTATATATGTCTGCAGAAGGCATGGGAGGGGAAAGAGATAAAGCAAACATGCAAAATTTGAGAAGATACTATTAATTTACAAATCTTCCTGAACCTGGGACTTTCCTAGTAGAGTTGAAACACAATTTCCAGCATTTCCAGCATACTGCAGTCCCAATACATTTGGAGGGCACTAAGATGGAGAAGACTGATCTATAAGATACCACTGTATAATCAGAAATGCATTACAATATGCAACTAGGAGGTAGATGATCATACAGAATGTAATGGTAATTTAGCGTCATTGGCAACTTAAAATTAAACAATTCTCGCAGTACAAAATTCCTTAGAGGAGATGCATTTTGAGAATACTCCAGCAAGGATGTGAAAATAAAAATGTTGGAGCACTCAATACATTGTTTTACTATCTCAGTGAGAAGCAGAACAAACACTGAACTGAAAAAAAAGTGACCTTGTGGTGGGGAATAATCATCTGAATCTGTGTCACTCTCGCTACTGTCTTCCACCAAGAAACTTGGGTAATTCCAGGACATACTAAGGATACCATCGGACTCATGAAGAAGAACATGTGCCAGCATTCGGCCATGGCAATCCATAACAATAACCTGACCATCAGCAGTACCAAATAAGACCTAGGAAAAAAATATACCATCATTAGTAAAATTATAAAAGAACCAAAATTTAAAAGGCTGGAGTGACTTTTGACAATCTTATAGCTCAAATAATTTTCAGATTGTAAAATGCTGAATAGTCCACATTCATAATGGATTCAAACTAGGTGCTGCAAGAATGATCTTTATTGGCCTCAAATAAACTCATCACTAGAAAAATGCATATTCTCACTAAAGTCTATTCTATGATAAACAAAATTTGCAATGCCAAGAGATAATTTCTCTTCCACAAACATTTAATATTTCCCCTTCTGAAGATTCTTTTTCCGCTTTGCTGTTTATTCTCTCCTTCAGAAGAGAATATTTGTAGATAAGAGTTTGATGTTACCAAACTATGTAACATCATCAGTGCTAGTACAAGGTCCACACAATTGTCTCCTTTCCCATAGAAGGTTTTTCTCTCTCCCTGTTTCTACAGTATTTAGCATCCTGTTTTTCTTCCATTTTTCTCTCCATTTCAATATTTGGCCATCCTATACCCTTTTCCCCAGGATACCACATTTCAACTTGGAAAAGCCTTCCTGCATGGATTCTAAAATCTAACAATCCAAAACGGTTAAATAAAGGCATACTCTGTGGTGCTTCTGTACTTCTGAAAATTTAGTCCATCCCTTTATGTTGAACATAATTAAACACTTTAGGCAAATAGAGGCCTGATAACAAAATATTAAGTAACTGGACATAAGATATCTGATTTAGCAGCAATTAATAGATTATGGTTTTTAAGCACAATAGAAACGACCAATTCACAACCAATTGTGCATCTCCCTGCATGAAAATTTATGGAAAATAATCAAGTGAAACTGGAATGGAATAGGAAAGCTACAAGCTAAACAATCACAAATAAAGAAAAGTTCCCTCCCACAATGTCAGTTACTAAATGAATAAAGCACAGCTTTTATTTTGTTTTTTAAAAGCAATTAATATGCCTCATGCCTCATACAATATCTCCCCATCAAGCTTCTTTTGTTTTCCAATCCACCGAGAAAACTATGATTTATACATTTTCACTGATTTTAGAACATACATAACGTACTGCACATGTGAAAAAATACCCAGGCAGATTTAAGTCACATAATCATCCGCTTTCATAGAAGTTTTCATATGTTGTAATATAAACTTCATTTATACTGAATTTTGAAACCTAAATATATTCCAGAGACTGTTCAAGGAAACTAAAAGGATAGTATTCTGTCTTCTATATTGTAACACACTGTTCAATATTTCCTGTAGAACAAGCAACACTCATTATTTATTGTTAAAAATGCTGAAGGTTTCTTCAAAGATCAGTTATGTCATTAGCAATGCTCAATTAACAACACCAAAGAATTATTAGAGAGGCAACCTGGTATAGTGGTTAAGGCATCAGGCTAGAAACTAGGGGACTATGAATTCTAGTCCCACCTTAGGCATGAAGTCAGCTGAGTGACCTTGGGCTAGTTATTCTCTCTCAGACTAGGAAAGAAGCAATGGCAAACTACTTCTGGAAACCTTGCCAAGAAAACTGCACTAGTCTAGGCAGTTGCTAGTGCCTAGACCAGGAGTGGGCAACCTTGGTTCTCGTGGACTTCAACTCCCAGAATTCTGGGAGTTGAAGTCCACGAGTCATAAAAGAACCAAGGTTGCCTACCCCTGGCCTAGACTCAAAGGCACCAACTATTATCAATCAATAGTTGTTGCTATTATTAGCTTGACTTGTGTTCTCTTATTGTTTTGATGGATTGTTTTATTGCAATTATTTGAACAAGCAATATTTCATATTTTGGCAATCCTAATGACATACTGTAATCTTGTGCATAATTCTCTAGGAGTGATAATAATCAGGTTAACTTCTAGGTAAACATGCAAAATGTTTCATTGTGCATTTATCCAACCTTAGAAAGCAAGAAACTAATAAAGGTATTATCCGGAATCAATGCTGAGAGGTATAATTTTGGATCTACATCTATGCTCCCTTCTGAGTCATCTAACCCTGTTACAAGGTCACTGACAATTCTATGTTATTCTTGCTTCTCTGGGTACTGTATAATTAGCATGCTTGCAGTATTGTAACTGCCTTTCTTTGAGCCTGATAGGTAGACAGAGGTGTATTCAAACAAGGCTTCTACTTTCTCAGTGACTTCTGCACTAAATAGGGGGTATTGACTCATGAGAGGTTTTTAATCATCATTTTTAACTGTATGGTACTCAGTCAGTAAGTCACCAAATGTGAGATAGGAAGTACAGTACACTGCCAGTGGAGGTGGGGAAAGCCCCATTTAGGATCACTAGGAAGTGGCTCATAATCAAACTCTACTTGGGAAGTGGCTTTTTGTGAAAAACAATAAATTACTTTTCTTTTGTGTTGTTGTTTGGTTACAGATACTATGTCAAAACCTATAGAGCAGGGGTGTCAAACTCGCAATGTCATGTGACATGTCACAACGTATCGTGACTTTTTTGCCATTGCCGGCAATGGGGTGGGCGCGGTTTCGCTATGATGCATCCGGCCCGTAGGCTGGCAGTTTGACATCCCTGCTATAGAGGAATCTCTATTTCCTTCAGTTCACCCATCTGAGTGTTTTATTAGAAACTAGACTTCTCATACATTTCACAGATCCATAGTAAGAAGTGAGGAAAAGATAAAGCATTCCTTCAGTCAGAGTGGCTGAAAGGATAAGGCCCAGGTGAAGGCAACCCAAGTTGAAAGTTAGAAGGACAGTTCTCCTATTCCAAGTCTCAACTCAATCAATACTCCAGTGGGACATTCTAGGATACATTTAGTATATGCAACAACCCAAGAGAATATATATATACATTCTGTGCACCTACAGTACATTCCAGAAATTTCTGCAGTATGTGACAGGTTCTTTGGTAAATTAGTTGATATGTCTAACCCATTTGTTTGGCTTGAAAACATTTCTCAGAGAGATTTGAAAACTACTGAAATAACAAGTGCACTAGCCATGTTGGTATCTTAAGCCAGAGCTTTTCAACCAGTGGTACGGGTACCACCTGTGGTAGATTGGCACCTGGCAGGTGGTACACGAACATCCTAGAAAAGAGGTAGCGGGGAAGGGGAATGAGCTGAACCGGTAGCAGCGCCGCACAAGTCTGAGCAAGAGATGGCTGGAGCTGCAGGGCTGTCAGAGCTCAGCAGAAGCACCAGGATCAGCACCAGGCTCCAACTGGAGCTCGGCGCTGATCCTGGCACTTCTGCTGAGCCCGGAAGAGGCACCAATCAGCTGGAATGTTGCAGCATCTCCGAGGTCTTGTGATTTACATTCAGATGCTTGACAACTGATTCATATTTATGACAGTCACAGTGTCCCAGGGTCATGTGAAGTGACCAAAACCAGCTGCAACTACTCAGCAGACGGGGGGAATAAAAACCAAACACCCCCCACCCCACCCCCGCTGCCAATCCTCAACAGAAATGCTCACAACAATGAAAACCTTGGACAGGAGGAAGAGAGCGGCCGGGTGGGCAGGCAGGTGTCTTGCTCAGTTGTGGCTTGGGAGGCACTTTTTTCAGTGCCATTGTAACTTCAAACAGTCACTCAGCGAAGTGTTGTAAGTCAACGACTACCTGTACTTTATCACTTTCCCCCCCCCCTTTTTTTTTGGTCATCAAGTTTTTGACACCTCGCTAGGCGACTGGTGGTACTCAGATGTTGCCATATCCTAAAAGTGGTACAATGGGTGAAAAGGTTGAAAGGGGCGTTGTCTTACCTGAACGCCTTTTCTCAGCAGGATGATGTAGAGTCCAAATGGATGGGTTCTATGACGGCCTTCCTGCCTGGCAGACTGGGTAAAAACTTCGGCCACACCCCTTCCTTTGGGCGTGACCCCAGTTTTGACTTAGGTGAGAAACTTTGTTGGAATTAACATTGCAGCTCTTTATTATATCATTATTATCTCCCTGCCTAGACCTATCTTCTGGGTGGGCTTGGACTCTACATCATCCTGCTGAGAAAAGGCGTTCAGGTAAGACAACGCCCCTTCTCCAGCAGGACGGCTGTAGAGTCCAAATGGATGGGACATACCAAAGCCCTCATGTCCCCCTGGGAGGGAATGTCTAGGCTACCGAACTCTGAGCAGATACGACTTGTTGAAGAACTCTTCTGCCAAAAGCCGCGTCTGCTGCTGCTAGGGAGTCTAAACGGTAATGTCGAATGAAAACCGAAGGTGAGGACCAGGTTGCGGCCCTGCAAATCTCTTCCACCGGAGCTTGCGTTAGCCACGCCGCAGATGTGGCTGCGCTCCGAGTTGAGTGGGCAGTCACCTGAGTGGGTGCTGGCAAATCCTGTGAGACGTATGCCTGTGCTATGCAGGCTCTGATCCACCTGCCTATGGTGGAAGGAGATACCTTCTTTCCCATAGTTGCTGGTTGAAAGGACACAAATAATGCTTCAGTCTTTCGGAAAGCCGAGGTGCGTTTCACGTAGAAACACAGCGCTCTCCGCACGTCTAGCTTGTGCCATCTGTGTTCTAGCCTATGTTTGGGTCTTGGACAGAAATCAGGAAGCGTAAGTTCCTGAGATCTGTGAAAGATGCTATTTACCTTCGGGATGAAGGTCGGGTCTGGTCTAAGAACGACCCTATCTTTGAAAAAGGTACACAGATCCTTCCTTACTGACAGTGCTGCTAGTTCTGAGATTCTCCTTGCTAAAGTAATTGCCACAAGGAAAGATACCTTCAGTGATAGGTGATGGAGTGAGCATGTTTCAAGAGGTTCGAAGGGTGCTGATGTCAAGGCTAGAAGGACCTTAGGCAGGTTCCAGGACGGGTACCTGTGTATGACTGGGGGCTTTGTGTTAGATGCCCCTTTTAAAAAGGCACTAATCGCTGGATGTTGTGCTAGGGAAGTTAAGTTGTCGCAGGAGAGTACAGTTGAGAGGGCCGATATCTGTCTGCGGATAGTATTGACTGACAGGCCCTTATTAAGACCCTCCAATAGGTAATCTAGGATATTAGGGATAGATACTGCGGTCGGGTCTAGGTGAAGCGAAGCGCACCACCTACAAAATCCCTTCCATGTAGCGTCGTAAATCCTATTAGTGGACGCTCTTCGTGATGCCTGTATGATCGATATCACCCCTGCCGAATAAGATTGTTTAGTTAAGCTTTGCCGCTCAAATGCCAAGCGGCTAGATGTAGCCACTGGGGATCTGGGTGTACAAGCTTGCCCTGACTGAGTTTTACCCTGTCCGGGGGAATCCTCCACGGAGGTGATATCGAAAGGTCCACGAGGTCGGCAAACCACGGGCGCCGTGGCCAGTGAGGGGCAATGCAGACCATCTCTGCGCCCTCCAGGATCATCTTGCGTATGGTCGCCGGTATTAATGGCAGCGGTGGGAAGGCGTACAGGAGTTGCGCCGGCCACCGGCACCTGAGAGCATCCGTTCCCTCCGATCCCGGGGACGGGAATCTGGAGAAGAACCTGGGGAGTTGTGTGTTCTTGTGGTTGGCAAATAGATCTAGGTGCGGTTGTCCGAACCTCCGGGAGATCTCCTCGAAGAGAACCGGGTCCAGACGCCATTCCGACTGGTCCACCTTGGCTCTGCTCAGGGAGTCTGCCTGGGTGTTTGTCTCCCCTGAGATGTGTTCCGCTCTGATGGAACTCACATTGGTTTCTGCCCACCGAGCCAGAGCCAATGCTTCCTTCATTAGTTCCACTGATCTCGTTCCTCCCTCCTTGTTTACATGTGCCTTGGCTGCTACATTGTCTGTTAGCACGAGGACGTGCCTCCTCGTTACTAGGTGAGAGAAATGACGGAGGGCCAGGTGTATGGCCCGGAGCTCTAGCCAGTTGATGCTGTGTGACAGGTCCTTCTGTCCCCACTGGCCCTGTGCTATCTGGGTTCCCAGGTGGGCTCCCCATCCGAACAGGCTCGCGTCTGTCGTGAGTGTGACCCTGTTCGGTTCCCTGAATATGCTCCCCTTGAGTGTCGTGGGGGATAGCCACCATTTTAGTGATTTCATCACCTGTGCTGGTACCAGCACTCTCTTGTTGGAGGTGCTGAGGTTCCTCCTCTGGTAGGGTAGGAGGAACCACTGCAACTCCTTCGAGTGGAGCCTTGCCCATGGGATGATGCCCATGCAAGATATCATCTTCCCCAGGAGCTTCGAGAGTTGTAGCAAGGACACTCTCCTGATCTTTTGAATTTGGTGAATTAGCTTGGATATGCTGATCAGTCGCTCCTGGGAAAGGTATACCCTGCACTGTGACGTGTCTATCACCGCGCCCAGGTGTTGCAGTCTCCTTGAGGGAATGAGGTGGCTCTTGTTTAGATTGACCGAGAATCCGTGCCCCTGTAGGGTTCGGATTGTGGTCTCGAGATCTGCCCTTGCTTGCTCCCGAGATCTGGATTGAATCAAGATGTCGTCCAGATAAAACTGAACGCGAACCGGGATCAACCTGAGATGGGCCGCTATTACAGCTAGGATCTTGGTGAATACCCTTGGTGCTGATGATAGTCCGAAGGGTAATGCCCTGTATTGGTAATGCCGACCCGCGTAGGTAAATCTGAGGAATTTCCGGTAGCTGGGATGGATGGGGATGTGTAGGTACGCCTCTGTGAGATCTATTGAGGATAATAGATCGTCTTCCCTGACGCTGGCTAGGATGGATTTCAAGGAGTGCATCTTGAACCTCCTGTACTTTATGAAATAGTTCAGGCCCTTCAGGTCCAAGATTGCTCTCCACCCTCCTGATGTCTTTGGGATAACGAAGAGGATAGAATAAAATCCTCTTCCCTCCTCTTCCTTTGGTACCCTCTCTATGGCCTGAATTGACAGGAGGTGGGCTATGGCCGAAGTTATCAGCCTCGTCTTGTGTACTCTTCTGGAGATGGGACATCTGATGAACCGGTTTGGTGGGGGAGAACAGAAGTCTAAGGTCAGGCCATGCCTGATCGTTTCCAGAACCCAGGCGTCGGTCGTGGTCTGCTCCCAGACCTCGATGAAATTTCCTAACCGACCCCCAATGGGAGTATCCTGTTTGGCGTCACTTGGTACGCTTAAAGGATCTGCCTCCCGCTCCCCTATATGGGCGTCTGGACTGGAACTGGCCCCTGGCTCCCGGGCTCTGGCGATCCTGGGTTCGATCCTGTCTGGGGTAGAAGGATCGTGAGCCTCTGGGCCAGTCCCAGGATTGCCCTGATCGAAAGGGCTGTCTCCATTCCCAGAGGCTTCCTGGGCGGGAGCCCTGTCTCCGGAAGTCCTGACTGCCTCTCCTGTCTAACTTCTTTGATGGATGTACTAGGATTTTTTTCTTGTCTCTGCCTTCGCTGACATGTGGGTCCAGAATGGAACCAAATAGGGCTACTCCACTGTATTTGGACGTCGAAAGACGCCATTTGGACCTCAGGTCTGTCTTCCAATTTTTGAGCCACAGTAGCCTACGCGAGGCCACTGTGGCCGCAATGGATCTTGCCGCATACTTTGTTGCGTACAGTGAAGCGTCAGACACGAATTGCGAGGCCGCGAGGAGCTTAGCCAATGTTTGGTGTACTCTGACCTGGTCTGGAGGCACCGTGCCTTGCAGTTCCCTCAGCCACATGATACTGGCCCTCGCGAAGAATGATGATGAAGTGGCTGCTCTGGCCGCCCAGGCTGCAGCCATATGGGAACGCCGGAGGGAGTGTTCAAATTTCTTCTCCTCAGGTCTCAAGACCTCCGCCATGTCTCCTGGAATCGCGGAGGTAGAAAATAATGAAATCAAGGGGTTATCTACAGTAGGAACCTCTAACATGTTAGAGAAGGAGGGAGATAGGTTGAAAAGCTTTCTTTCCGCGCTGTTAGGTGCCGGTGGGCTTGCAAGTGAGGACCATTGTTCCTCCAGCGTGGTCATAAAGACCTCCGCACATGGAATGTACTTATCTTGTGGAACCTTTTTGGCAAATAGAGGATTGGCCTCCTTGCTTGTTGAGGGCTTCTCATCCTGTACTGATGTTAGGTTGACTGTGGAAACTGCCTTTATCAGGAGTGATTTTAGGAGCGCTGGGTTAAAGAGGCCAGAGCTCGTCGCCTGCTCAGGTGCAGTCTCCTCGTCCTCCGAGAGGGGCATGTCTGACATGTCAAGGTCTACTGAGTCACCCTCTCCCAGTTGAGAGGAAGTTTCAGAGGTGCTGGTAGGGGGTGGCCTAGCCCGTCCCTTACGGGGTGTGTGAAAGGCCACTTGCCCCTTAGAAGCCATGAACTGGGAGAATGCATCCTGCATGAATGCATGAAATTGTGCCGACCATATGTTCTCCTGCGCCTTGTCGCTGGGGTGAGGCGCTGGAGAGTGGTCGGGTGAAGAAGCTGGTGAGGAGGGATTGGAGGAATCTAACTGTTCAGTTTCCCCAGGAGGAGACCAAGTCTTGAGCACTTCCTCGGCAGTAGGTTCTGTGCTGGGTGCCGCCGCTGGGACAGGGGAAACCATATTTGTCCCATTGGCATTGGTTCTCTGTGCCCTGCTAATTTGCCTTTCTAAAGCCAAATGTCTCCTCAAAGCCTCTCGCTCAGCCGTTTTAGACTGTCCCTTCTGAGAAAGGTGCTTTGTTTTAGCTTTCTTCTTCCCCCCCACCTCTGATTCAGAAGATCTGCGTTTTTGTTGTTGCTGTGGGGGGGACAATTGAGGGACCTGTGTGACTGAATACGAGACATTGTCTGCCATTGTGCCAGACACCCCGAGTAGGCAATGCCTGGCGTGGGGGAATAAGATACGCAGATCAGATGCAGATGCTTGGGGCTGTGCCCTCTTCTGCCTATACAAACAATGGCCGGACAGACAGGATTCTTTGGACAGAAGATCCTGCAAGGCAGTGACTAAAGGTCACTATAGGAACAGTTAGGAAAAAAAAAAAAAATTTCTCCTCACCTCCTCACCTAGTCCAGACAAAAGTGCAGTTTAAATCTCTCTCTCCCCCGGTCTGTGGCTGTGGTAGCAGACCACGCTCAGAACTGATAGCAGTTCTCTTCTTTTATTCCTCTTCCTTCCTCCTGCCCCAATGCCTTAACGTAAAGGGAAAAAAACGGCGGGCTAAACTGCTCGTTTAAAATGGCGAATGGGAGGAAGCCCCGCCTCCCAATAGTAGCCGGATGAGCCACGAGGCTCCAACAATGGCAGTCCTTAATAGCCAGCGACAGGGTAATTAGCCGGCTTGAGTGGCTCTTTTTGTCCTTAAGGGGCTGCGCCTCTCCGCTGGGGGAAAAAAAAGCGGCGCTGAGGCTCTGCCGGTCGGTTTGGGCGCGCTGCGCTTCTCGCGCCGCTCAGCTGATCAGCGGCTCCGTCGGCCGCCGGTTGTATTTCCCGCGCCGCTCAGCTGTTTGGCGCTGAGCGGCGTCTCAGCTCCTCCGCCGGACGGAGTGGCGTCCGTGCCACTCAGCTGCCCGGCGGGCCTGGAATCGGCGAGCGATCCGGGAAATGTCCCCGCGCCAAACAGCTGTTTGGCGGGTCGGGAATCCGCGGGAGATCCAGTGACCGGCCCGAGCCCCCCTGGCTAACCGCCCTGACGATCCTCTCACCACTCCGACGATCCTGCTGTGAGTCCGTCGGTGTCCTATTCAGCCGCCAGAGATCCCTGCTTGCTAATGCAAAAAAAGGGGGGAGGAAAACTGGAAGAGGAGATTCTCTTCTTTTGTTGAAATCTCTTTCTTTCCTAAGAGCTGCTTCTCGCACTTCTACCAGGCTACGAGACTGAGTCAAAACTGGGGTCACGCCCAAAGGAAGGGGTGTGGCCGAAGTTTTTACCCAGTCTGCCAGGCAGGAAGGCCGTCATAGAACCCATCCATTTGGACTCTACAGCCATCCTGCTGGAGAAAGCCCTGTCTTAAGCAATGAAATTTTGGAATTGCTATTATTTTAAAAGCTAAGTTTGTTCTTGCCCAGCCAAGAGAATGTTGTCCTCCTGTGATCAGAAAAAAAGATTTATAAGCTTTATCTGGTTCCAATCCAGGTGCATCCATGAATATCCCATTTGCCATCCCAGTCTCTCAAAAGCCACTACTTTTTCTTCACATTTTGCACTTGACATGAGCAGCAGAGTTTCAAACAAATATGGATAGCTGTTGATTCAGGCAAATGTGGATGGCCAATGATCAAGTCTATTAAGTAAAAAGCATTCTTCTGGATTCACCCTCCAGTGCTATGCACATTCATTCAGGTGGAAACCCTGCTCTAAGCAAATTATTCCTCAGTAAATGTGCACAGGTATGACTCAGTGTACATTTGTGCCATTCCACTCATCTTCAAAAGTTAAATGAAGGAAGGACCTACTTGAAAAAAAATGGGACTAAATATATATAAATATTCCCCAATCAGGCACCTTTCAAACAGTACACCAAATTGTACCTCAATACATCTGGAGTACACTAGGTTGGGATAAGTTGGAATGGAGGGAGGTTTTCACATTGTGATCGCATCCTTATATTTGTAGCTGAAGAAATGACAGTTTCTTCAGTTAAAAGAAAGCTACTCCAGAGACTACTTCTTTTTCATTTCATTAATTTCATTTCACTACTTCTATTCTTTTTCATTTCATTAATCATATTGTGCAAGCTCATAAACATCAAGCATGGAAGGAATGAGTGTTCTCTGTTTCAATAATTCATAACAATTTAAAAGTCAGCATTAAAATGTTTCAACGTTCTAAATATAGAAAGAAAACCATTTCCTGTAGCCAGTCCAGAATGTGAAACACTGGAATAATACATGCACAAAACAACATCAGCAAACAGAAGTCATTATACTGAAATAAGAAAAATGGCACAAATAACAACACAAAAGCTTTCTATAATAATTCAAAATATTATGTGTTGGTTGGTCTTTTTGTTAAAACTGAACTTTCTAGACACCTCCATTATTAGTCATTACAACTGCTCTTTACTATAGCAATTTAACTCTTGCTGCCATTCTACACATATTAAGCATACTGTCTAATTAATCACAAATGCTTTTTTCTATTCTGTGTTTATTTGCTATTGTGTGTCATAACAATTAAAACGTTGTAATTTACATTGGAAGAAATACTATGTTTGAAATTGACTTTAAACATAGGAAGAAGAAAACCATCATTTCTTGCTACTATCAGTACAAAAAAGGGTCCAAAGTCTCTCAAGGGAATATAAAGTTTGGGACAGCCAGCTGATGTCACTGGCCATGATATTTTAAAGGCTCTATCAAGGAGAAGCTTATAGTGAAGATATATGAGGAAAAATAGAGAGTAACTCCTCATTCCTTTGCACAACAATAACAAAATTAAATGATTTAAACTTATGTATATATTTTACATATATGATTTAGACACAGTAGATTTTACATTCCAATAACACATATTTTAAGAAATTGAGACATTAGTTTGCTCATTCATTAAAGCACTGAAAAGTCAACACACTCTGCTTTTGCATTTTGAATCTTCCCAAATTCTGTTGTGCTCAAAATAACATTTTCTCTATCTTCAGCTGTTCCTTAATCTATAATCAAGTTGAAACATCTGTTGCACAGAAGCTATTCTAAAGTATCTGGTTTTGTGTCAAACTTTCAATAGCAATTTTCTCTTACATTTATACAGGCTGTAGCGCATTTTTAAGAGATAATATTGTATTAAAGTAACAGGAGCCAGAGAAGTAAGGATGTATTTACACTGATTAAATCTGACACTAATACCAAAGCAAACTAGCAAATTTGTGTTCTGAGCTTTAATATTCTCAATCAATTGAGAGCTAGTTAGAATTGTACCTGGTCAGAAGTCTGAAGTCACCCAAAATTTACTGATCTTGTATCTAACAAGATACAAATTGGTTCAACCAAAGAAATGGGAACAATTTTTTTCTTTGTCTCAGCATCAAAATGAAAAGCTAACATACCTCTATTAAGAGTGATATAAATATAATATTTGATGACATTTGCAGTCATAATGAAATTGTTGCCATTATAGGTAGCCCTCGACTTATGACTATAATTGAGGCCAAATTTTTTGCTGATAAGGGAAACAGTTGTTAAATGAGTTTTGCTCCATCTTACGACCATTCTTGCCACAGTTGTTAAGTGAATCACTGCAGTGATTAAATGAGTCACATGGTTGTTAAGTAAATCTGGCCTCCTCATTGAATTTGCTGGTCAGAAGATTGCAAAAAGGAATCACATGACCCCGGGACACTGCAACCATCATGAATATGAACCAGTTGCCAAGCGTCTGAATTTTGATCACGTGACCATGGAGATGCTGCAATGGTGTGAAAAGCAATCACAAGTCACTTTTTTTTCAGCGCTGTTGTCACTAAATGAACTGTTGTTGAGGACTGTACATACTTGTTTTGTGATCAATCAGAACACAATCAATCAGAATACAGCTGGAAGGGACCTTGGAGGTCTTCTAGTCCAGTCCCCTGTTCAAGCAGGAGAACCTCTACTATTTCAGACAAGTGGCGGTCCAGTCTTTTCTTAAAAACCTCCAGTGATGAAGCACCCACAATGTCTGAAGGCAAGCTGTTCCACTGGTTAATTGCCCTCACTGTTAGGAAGTTTCTCCTTAATTCCAGGTTGCTTCTCTCCTTGATTAGTTTCCATCCATTGTTTCTTGTCCTGCCTTCAGGCGCTTTGGAAAATAGTTTCACTCCCTATTCTTTGTGGCAGTCTCTCAAATACTGGCATACTGCTATCATGTTCCCCCCTAATCTTTCTTTTCTCTAGACTGGCCATACTCAAATCCTGCAACCGTTCTTCATATGTTTTAATCTCCAGGCCTTTAATCATCTGAGTTGCTCTTCTTCGCACTTTTTCCCCAAAGTCTCAACATCTTTTTTGTAATGTCAGCCATGACATTTGAAGGATGATGTCATTACATCCTTATATTTGTTGCCCCTGTGGATTCCCATGATTAGTATTGTATTTATACTTCTTTAAACTATCTACTGTGGATAGTACACTTTGGAATATACGAATTGATTTTCAAAGCCTTTAAAATAGCACCTGGTCTGAGTCCACCAATATATTTGCCAGTTCGCCTACAACTATGAGATAATCTGCTGAGCTCAAAGAAGTTGAAGCCACACAGAAGAAGATAGTATTGCCACGGCTTGACTAAATATGTTCATAAATCTCAAGCAACTTCCAACGTTCTAAACAGATCAAGTTGATGTATACAGGAAGGTTTATAAGCACACCATTTTTATTATCACGAAATATTTTTTCATATACCTGAGGAACCCAAATAGATCCAATGCTTTCCTGTTTATGTATAGTAAAAATCAATAGTTAACAATAAAGACAGATGCAATTCTTGCTTTTAGGGGAAAATTACCTGTTGATCATCAGGTGTCCATATGCCACAGGTGATCTGACTCTCCAGGTTAATCTCTGAAGACCAATGTCTTTGTCCACTGACTGATCCAACCAGCACAAATCCATCTCTGTAGGATATAAGTGCTTGTGTTCCATCATGGCTCCATGTAAAATCACTCACCTTCACATATAAGATTAGACATTATTTTGACTATGTATTCCAGCCTTTTTTAAAAGCACACAATATAGAAAAATAAATACAGATTCAATCCATTAGCATCCATATTTTCTGAGACTTCTAGTTCACAAGATCATCAAATTTCTCTCATAAAAAGGCCCACAAATAAGGATCTTCAATGCCCATAATTCTGACAATGCCATCATATTGTATCGTTTTATAATTCAAGTTTTTAAAAAATCTACCCGTATCCTCCAGATTAAATTGATCAAAGATAAAATCTGAACTAGCTACAATATGTAGGTGTGTACTTAATCTTTCATACTGAAATTTATGAGATTTAAAAATGATTAACATTTAAGTATTTTAGGTTGCTTTACCTTTTTTAAATAAATGAAGATTAAATCTGAACTTTATACTAAACTATGGTTTAACCCATAATTTACTGAATACATTGGGGTTGAACAAGACACATGACAGGTATGCGAGCTCAGGGCATCAGCCTATTCAAGTGGGTAATTAAAATCCTGCTCTTCTCTATATCCTTCAGGGAATAAGTTATAGGTATCTTATGTCATGTCATGTCCAAGTTATAGGTATCTTATCCAGGGAGTTTACACAGCATAGTTTCATTTAAATTGTTGAGTTTAAAAAACAAAACAACTATTGAAAATTGAACTATTTTGGAAAGCTGAATGATGTTGCTGTATTTATAATAGTATATAACAGAATAACAGAGTTGGGAGAAAATCTTCCTGCTCAGGCAGGAATCTATTTTTATTTTCTATGATTATTATAATTGTTTTGTTGCCCTGCTTTTATTGTTACTATTTATATGATTGTAGTGTGGATGCGTTAAGATGATATATTCTGTATAAGCCACTGAAACTCTTGATTGTGGCAGTATATAAATAAGTTTAATAAATAAATTAGTTTAAATGGTGATAATTGGTGCCCTGGTTTAGCAATTAGTTGTTATTCTGCTATGCTAGAATCTATAGCCTAAATATCATAATGAGAAATAAAATTTATGAACTCTCCCTATGTTCCTGGCCAAGAAATCACAAACGTATGCTAGGATTAGCATTACAGTTGCATGTAATGTTACTTGGAATAGTAACTACTTAAAATTGAAGTAACAAAAGATTCATTGGCATTTCAATTATTATTTAGAGAAAAGTTATCAATGACTTGTAGGTAGCTCCATACAGTCAGAGTGGAAATAGCGCAAGACTCCAGTACATTCAGCCTCTTGCTCCATTTGTCCTTGTGGTAATTCACCCATAAGCATTTGTTTCAAATTGTATTCCATAAATAGCATACTGTCCTTTTGTTACTTGCCTCAGGGTAAGCTATAGAAAATATGCTAATTTTACATACTTTTCAGTTAAAACAGTTCTCTTAACAATTCCATTTTCCTACTTTCTCCAGGCAGTTTTTCTCCCCTTTTTATTTTTTTTTTCCAAAGTCAAGACAATTCCCAAGGCCAAACCAAGTGGTGTTTACTAACCTGTGCTCCACGATCATTCACAAGCTCCACAGACCATCTGCCTTCATACTGAATCCAAACAAATATTCCACCATCGGCATCACAAGTTGCCAGCTTCTGGAATGGTTCATTCCATCGAACAAGAACCACCTAATATTTCAGAAAATACATTTTTTTCCTCAAATTTTATTCTGGATGCCAACAGACACTTTATTAGAATTTCAGTTATTATGAAGAGAATAAATATTAGGTTTTAAATTAGGATTACAAAAATTATAAAACTTCACCATAAAAATTCTGCAAGTGAAAAAGCAATTAAAAATATTCATTAACACAAGTGTAATATAGTTCAACTCTCTCCAACACTTTAAAATGGAAACTAAAGAACTTTTTTAACATGTACCTTTTTCTCATCTCAATTATTTCTTCAGAGCTTTAATCAACTTCTTTTGTAAGGCCAATAAAAACTCCTTATCCAAGTTAATTTCTTGGCTTGTTATTCATACTTCCAATTTAGTTGTTTTCTGTTCCAGAGTCCATTTTTCAGTACTTCTGCAAATTCTTTATGTTCTGATATTTCTCATTCAGGCAAAACTTGTTTTATCTCTTTACCTTGTAAATCTTTCAGGATGTTCTCGTGCACATCACTAATTTCTGCTTTAATATCATTCGGATATAATCTATTCATAGAAGCATGCATTATTGCTAAGATTAAAGCTACTATTTTTTGTCCCCATTCTTCAAAAATCTCCTGAAGTATTTTAAAAGTCAAAGTCTTTTCTGTCATTTTGCAAATTCCAAGGCTGACCAAAGATAAGCGTCAGGCTTTTCATTTTTGTCTCCTTTCCCTTTCAGCCTGGAATCATCAGTCCCCTCTAGTGTTCAATTTCTGAAATAATAAAGTCTCAAGTTTCTGTTTGGACTTAGGATAGACTACACAAATGGGTTCCCACTTATATAATTATTTTCTTAATCTTAAAACAAAAATCCTAATATTCCATTTGTAAAGGAAAGTGTGGAGGACCTTGAGGAAAGCAGGGAAGAGATGCTGTCTAGGAAACAGATAAGAGAGTCAAGATCCCCTGGAGGCTTAATGGTAGAAAAGGAAACTTAGGAAAGATCTGCCCTGATTGATCAAAAACTTAAAAGTGTTAATAGAAAGTTTGTACTTTCCAACTTGTAAGTTTCTGTTAATGTAGCATTATCATCAAATAGAATTAGTTCATCTAGTTGTGTTTCCCGTCTGGCCTAACTGGGACAGCTGACAATTACTTCAAGTTTGTCTGGTCCTTTAATTTGTTTACAGATATTCCATACTTAACTACCATAATTGGGACTGGAATCTTAGTTAAGCTTCTTTGCTCAACAACTGCAATCCCAGCACTCCTGGTTGCAGTCATTTAGGGATCTACCCTTTAGGTCAGTGGTTCTCAACCTTTTTAATGCCGCGACCCCACAACTGGTCATAAGTTGAGGACTACTCAACCAGTCGTAAGTCGAGGACTACTCAACTGGTGCAGCACCGTTTGCAGAATGGGATTTTTGGCGGGCTCAGCAGGGCAGAGACAGCCTGGACAATTCCTATTGGCTTTTGAAAGCCAATAGAATTAGACTCTATTCAAGAGAGTCTATTCTATTGGCTTTCAAAAGCCAATAGAATAAAAGGGAGTAGCACAGCTAAGGAAAAAGGGAAAAAAATGGCAGACTGCGTTGTTTGGCGACCCCCGTGAAATGGTCGTTCGACCCCAAATGGGGTCCCGACCCACAGGTTGAGAACCACTGCTTTAGGTAGACCAGAACAAGAAAACATCTCCACAGGAGGGCTGAAACTATTATATTGAGATTGGGTTTAATAATTGAATCTTGCAAGTCTGGAATAACTGTGCAATGGTGGTATTGCTCCCATTTGAGCAGGTATGTCTAGATTAAGAGCTTAATTTAAGAGCCATGGTGGCACAGAGGTTAGAATGCACTTTTGCAGGCCAATTCTTCTGACTGCCAACTGCCAGCAGTTTGGCAGTTCAATTCTTACCAGCTCAAGGTTGACTCAACCGTTCATCCTTCCGAGATCGGTAAAATGAGAGTCCAGATTGCTGGGGACAATATGCTGACTCTGTAAACCACTTAGAGAGGGTTGTAAAGCATTGTGAAGTGGTATATAAGTCTAAGTGCTATTGCTATTACTAGATGATGGTCGTGGCAAAGACAGAAGATCAGACCCACAAGCACTTCATTACAGATGACCAGTCCTTTCCCTGGTCATCCATTGGTTCAGGAAGCAGTATCTTCAATATGCAGATGATATTCAATTATACATCTCCTTCCCAGGTCAGATGGGAGAACTGGGGGAAAAAACATGAATATGTGTCTGGAGGCTGTCAGGATGTGGATGGGGAAGTGTGTGCAGAAATGTAAAACTTGTATCCTTTGATACTTACATCCTTTGACAAATATGCATTCCTCACAACAAAGTGCTAACATCTTACTAGGAAAGTTTCTTGCCAGTTTTTGGAAATGTTATTAATTTAAAGAGAAGTCTCCTTGCAAGCACCTCACCTTCTTTCATGTTTCACAGTCTTTACTTGAAGAGCATTAGACAGCATGCCTCAATGTAGCAACATATTCAACACCCCCACTCCCACCCCCACTTTATTGTATTTGAAAATTCTTAAAAGGTATTCCTGCTATATTATTAATTGGATTTCACAAAATTGTCAGAAGCTGAAAGCTTTGCAGACTTATATCTGTCCTTCTTTTCAAGAGAAACCAACCATGACAACACCTTATACCTATGAAGTGTTCTGCAAGTGGGCTGCAAATGCAGACTGAACAAAACCATTCTAGTTGTATATAATAAGTTCAAATGCTGGATTGCTTTATGTAACATAACTCAATCTCTGCCCATTGGATGAAATGCTGGATTAAATCTGACAGCATATATCCAGGGCATCTACAACAGTATCATGAAAAACCTTGTGTAGCAAGAAGAGAATCCAGCACGTGGGTCGGGATTTGTTTTCACACTGGGCCAGTTCCAAAATATGTTTCTAATTGAAAACCAAGAGCTGCCATTTCCACATTGACCAGTGTCTTGAAATAAGATTTTATGATGTAAGAGTGAATGAAATGAACGAAGATTTCATTTCAAGCCTCAATTTTCTCCAAAAGAGACAGGGAGCACAGTTCCAGTTACAGGAGTTGCTGGATTTGCTGAGGCTGTATATAAATGGGCAGCTGATGCTCAAGAAGGTAGCAGAATTTCATGAAGCTTTCACTCTCCTTTCATCCATTCAGATGGCCTTTGATGCGCAATTACTTGCTTCTATGAAAATACAACTAATGTTACACCACTCTGTCCTTGAATGGGTAGGGCCTCCTTGTCCTTTCAATTAATCAACTTCCCTCTTACCCCCAGTTCTGGTGGATTGGGAAGAGGAATATAAAGTGGAGTATATCCTAGGTTCTAGATGCAGGAGGTTAGATAGAGATTGTGTGAAACAGAGGCAGAGTGGTTTGCCATTTGCATTTGAAATTTCTGTAGAAGCTTTGTCTCCCTGAACTGCCAAACTTTCAACAAACAGGAAGAAGGTTCCTCATTCCTCTGCCTCACAACTTGCTGCTTTAGACTTAAATAAGTCTGGGGAGTGTGGGCCACATTCCAACTTTGGTGGTGTCTTCCATTTCAAACTTGTCTTATTGACCTTGCAGAGATAGATACCTGGCCCATCTTTGCAGGGGAGTAGAGGATATCACTCTCTGTGCTTTTAATAATGTGGGGGGAGGGGGCTGAAAGAAAAATAGTGTGATGGAATGTCTATGCCCTGGGTATAATTTGATTTTATTGGGAGCCACCCAGAGTTGTCTGAAAGATGGGCAGCTACATAAATATTTTAAATAAATAAAAACATGCAGGGCAGAGCAAAATGTTACTGGAGGGATTTGGATCTTTTACAGATTTTAGTTCAAGGGAAGGGAGAGAAATCAGATAAAGAGAACAATTCTGCCTTATAATTGATATAAATATAATGGGAGCTAAAGAACTGCTTTGACAGGCTTTCAAAATTCCGTTACATGACCTTACTAGCATTAAAGTTCTTTCCAGAAATCCAAGTGATTGTTGTTCCTTGAGTTTGCCACTCTTGGGCTTGACCGCATCACTCTCACTCAAAAATGCATTTACCTCTGCCTGCATCCAGACTCCTGACAGCTCTCTCGCCACTTTCACCAAGCAGTAGGGCATCTAATCTATAGGTAGCAGAGCTAATAGCACTGAGGTCCCTATCGATTCCCTCAATATCCACAGGCTCAAACCAATCTCAGATAATTTCTCAGGATGAAGGCTATGTCATCTCAACTTGGTTTGCCCAGCTGGCATTCAATCCCAAGCAAACGTAGGCTATTTTACCCAGTAGAGTGTTTGGTAAATTCATCATTATGGTCCAGTAGACAATTGTCCTGCTCAGTTTTTAGTCACTTTAAACAATGCTGCTGAGTAATACTGTCCTTTTCTTCAAGATTTCCTGTTGCTTTTCTAGAACAGTTTTGACCAGTGTAACTTCCTAAAGATTCCCTTTCTGAAGGAAACAATTTCCTGGAGTTGAGCTTAGCACTTGGCTTAATGTAGACATCCATCTTGATTTCTTAAACATATATACCTGTTTCAACAATATAGAAGTGTTTTGCTGCCACTTTTTCCCAGGATGATGGTTTTTAGTTTCTAGTCTAGCCTAGGGATTTCTTGATGCTGTCTGTAGTCTCCAATCTAAAGGCAGACTAGATATGAACCTATTTGTTTTTTTCAAGGCAAGGCAAGGGGGAGTTACCTGCTGTGAGTGTTGACTCACATGTTTTACAGATTAAATATAAAACTCTGATAAAGAAGAATTTATCTTTCCAGACTTAATTATTCAGAGGGATGGTAATTGTAATTATGAAACAAAAAGAAGTCTACTATTTGGAAGAAAGGCTATGTCTGATTTAGTCAAAATATTAAGTACAGACACATCACATTGGCAACAAAGGTACATTTATCAGGGCTTGTAACTTGTCCAAGTGGCTTGTAACCCACTTGTGACATATGGATTTGAATAGACACTTGATATTTCTATTTCTTACTAGCTTTTTGTCAGTAATTGAATTGCTATTACTTAACAATGGCTTGGGAGGCACATGCACATCTTTACCTGTTCACATGTTTTTCATTCTTTTTTTGTGAACTCCTGAGAATATTTCAAGGTTACCTTGACTGAGAAAAAAAATCAGTGCTAAACAGAACCAAATATAGCCTAGAAACTTCAATAGTGGAACAGGTTCAGCTTAAGAAATAAAGATAATACAGTATTTCAGGAGTCTAAAAACAAAAGAGTTTACTGCCTCTGGTCATTACATTGGAAAAAAATGTATTACTATTACTCTTACACAATTTTATCTTAACCCGTCAAATATTCTTAACAAATAACTCAGGGCACATCATAATGCATGGTTGATTATAAAGGAAATATTGCATGTGATCCTTCTTGCATATTTTGTTTTCACATTCCAATGCTAAATCAATTATTTTGTTAAGAAATACTCATCTTGTACTTATAAAAGTTACATGGGCTTTAAAATGTGTTTTAAGATTTTCTCAGTTCTACTGCTAGGATGTGGAACGAGCAAGTGAAAACTATAAAAACCATCATTGAGTCACAATGATGTAAACCCACTCTAAAGATTTCTATATCTATTAAATATAAATCAGAAGCTGTTCAATTTTGCAGCCAATGTGGCACTATGGACAGAAAGATGAATAAAGGTTAACCAACATTTAAACTGCTCTTTAGTTATAAAGGTAACACAGCAATTACCATCTGTTATTGTTATTAAGGCAACATGGGAGAATCCCAAGCAGATAACCCCAAGCCACTTCTAGGAAAGGCTAAACGCATAAAATACTAAATACATTAATAATTAAGCTATAATAATTTTATATAGTATATGCCGGGTTTATTTATGACATTGTCTAGAATACTATTTCAAGCTACATAAAAAATATAAATCTCTTTCCTAGACCAAAATTCTTTCATTCTGCTAAGCCTTTCATTGTCTGTAAGTTAGTGTTTCATAAAGACTTTTTAAAAGCAACACAGATAAATCCTGACAAAATTGTTAGTCATGTCTTGTTGCATTTTTTTTTTAAATTCTCAGAACAGTTTTATTGCATGATATATCTTTAAACAATGAGGCCAATTTAATCCCTGCTTCAGCCATCCATCCCTATCCTGTCTGTTTCACCAATAGAAATGCCTCTTTTTATTTATAAAAGAATTACAGAAAGCAGTGTTTCCCAGCCTTAACTGGAGATGGCAGCATTCAAAACTGGAATCATTATCGGTAGTATGGTAAGCTTATATGTTACCCATCAGCTACGGTGTGGAGTAGATAATTGCCCTCAGAAGTAGAAGCTATTACCAGAGCACCAATCACTAACCTATAGAAAATATTTAAGATAAAATTATCTGCAGGAAGTCACAGCTTTATTATTGTATTGATGTTTGAAGGGAAAAAAAATCAAACCAGGCCAAGTAGTTTTTTTACTACAATAATGATTTTCCAGAGACAAGAAAACCTACTGAATTTATTTGCTTTTCCAAATGTCAGTGCAGTCAAATACAGCTTTTATTATATAAAATGCGTGTCATCATTATCAAAGCAATACCTTAATTGCATATCTGTGTAAGGCAAGCCATTTTTTTCTTGAACAGTATTACTGACTAATGTAAAAATATACTCAACTTTTCATCGTAAGAAAAGAAGCAGCTATACTTTTAACATTTGTAAGTGGCTGCTAAATTCTTTACAAA
The DNA here is from genome assembly GCF_016545835.1 of Crotalus tigris. Taxonomy (NCBI): domain Eukaryota; kingdom Metazoa; phylum Chordata; class Lepidosauria; order Squamata; family Viperidae; genus Crotalus; species Crotalus tigris. Next base: position 2,567,896 of record NW_024097321.1, on the reverse strand, counting down.
GCTGATTCTACAGATAACTCTTCAGGATAGGCATACAAGGTTAATAGCAGTGATTTTCCCACATATGCCTGACTGGTTTAAAAAAAAAGAAGACAGACTTTAGACCTTTTTGTGTTAGAATACAGATAAGTAAACTGATCATCTGCTTCCTACCAAGCCTTTATCATTCTTTCTTTTTGTTATGTGATGCTTTGTAGTAGTTTTGAAGGCAGTCTCTGCAAACTTAGATTATGAAGCTATTTTATAAAAACCAACCACTTGGGGGGGAGGGGAGGAAGAAGCACTGTTTATATAACAATAAATATTCCCTGTGTGCTGAGAGAGAGAGAGAGAGAGAGAGAGAGAGAGAGAGAGAGAGCGCGCAGGCGACATGGAAACAATAAAGCAGCTAATAAC